>NC_084635.1:10612067-10792067 GCF_033978795.1 Nerophis ophidion
AATTCTCAGGTCTGATGAGACAAAGATTGAAGTATTTGGTGTGAACGCCAGGGGTCATGTTTGGAGGAAACCAAACCGGGCCAATACCATCCCAACGGTGAAGCCTGGTGGTGGCAGCATCATGCTGTGGGGGTGATTTTCAGCAGCAGCAACTGGGACATTAGTCTGGATGGAGGGACAGATGAATGTAGCAATGTACAGAGACATCCTGGACAAAAACCTGCTCCAGAGCACTCCTGAATTCAGACTGGGGTGACGGTTCAGCAGGACTAGGACCTTTAGCACACTACCAAGATATCAAAGATATGGCTTCAGGATAACTTTGTAAATGTTCTTGAGTGGCCCAGCCAGAGCCCAGATTTGAATCTGATTGAAATCCCTGGAGAGACGCTTTGCATCCCATTTGGTGGAGCTCGAGAGGTGCGGCAAAGAGGAATGGGCGAATCTTCCCAAACATAGGTGTGCCGAGCTCGTGACATCGTATTCAAAAAGACTTGAGGCTGTAATTGTGGTGCAGCAACAAAATATTGAGCAAAAAGTCTGAATACTTATATACATGTGATTATTTTTGTACTAGTTTTATTTTTAATACATTTGCAAAAACAAAAAACTTTTCACATTATCATTATGGGGTGTTTGTAGATTTTTGAGGACAAAATACATGTATTTCATTTTGAAATAAGGCTGTAACGTATTAAAATGTGGAGAAAAAAAATAAAGCGCTATGAACTGCAAGACTAGGGACGGGTACCAAATTCAGTATTTTTATGGGCATCAACCAAATTCCGTCAGTCCTACCAGGTATCAAGTCACGTAAAAATCAAACAGTGCCATATTTGTTGCATGTGATGTCACGTGTGGTTGCCGAACAACCACTGGCTCAAGGAAACAATCAGTCAGCCAAACTCTTAAGTAATTTGGTAATGGAAACTCGGTTAAGATGAATGTTAGAATGGTGTGTAATAGGCAAAGTATTTACAGTATAGACACGTTGTATTGCACAACATAACACATTCAGCTTAAAGGAAAAAGCTACTCCCTACTTAGACAACATAGCATAGATAGCCTATACCAGGGGTGCCCATTACGTCGATCGCGAGCTACCAGTCGACCGCGGGGGGTGTGTCAGTCGATCTCGAGCCAGGCTTTTAAAAAAAATAGACCTAAAAATTAGTGATCATCAATCTTCACCAAGACGTCACTTAAATGACATTCACGGTACCGGAGGGTCTTGTGAGATGACGCTGGCTGCTGCAAGATCATTATTATGAAAATATGACCGAGAGGAAGGCGAGAAACACTTTTTATTTCAACAGACTCTCGCGCCGTACCTTCCGTCAAAACTCTAAAGGCCGACTGCACATTTCCTATCTTCACAATAAAAGCCCTGCTTCATGCTGCCTGCGCTAACTAAGTACAGTCTCGGGAAACTGGCGTGCACAAGCAATCCCTCAGAAAGCTGGCGTGCACATCACTTGTGCACGCCAGCTTTCCGAGACTCTTATTTTGTTAGCGCAGGCAGCATGAAGCAGGGCTTTTATTGTGAAGATAGGAAATGTGCAGTCAGCCTTTAGAGTTTTGACGGAAGGGACGGCGCGAAAGTCTGTTGAAATAAAAAATGTTTCTCGCCTTCTCTCCGTCATTTTTTCATAATAATGAACTGGCAGCAGCCAGCGTCATCTCACAAGACCCTCGGGTGCCGTGAATGTCAATCAAGCAAGCTACGGAATTTGCCGCCAATGTTTTTCTTGTAAAGTGTATGGAAGCTGGATGAATTAGATGCCAAAAACCAACCACTTTCATGTGGTATTGTACAGAAAGGACAACTTTTTTTCTCCTCCATTTGAAAATGTGGGCGTTATCATCATTACTGTCTGATTCCAATCAATGCAAGTCATCAGAATCAGGTAATACACCAACTTATATTCTTGTCTTCGTGAAAGAAAGACATCTATATGTGTTACACATGCTTGTATTATCATTAAACACATTTAACTTGTTTACAAAAATGTCACTTTCATAAATAAATAAATATAAATGATATATATAAATGACGTAGATCCCCTCGAGTTGGTCAATTGAAAAGTAGCTCGCCTGCAGAAAAAGTGTGGGCACCCCTGGCCTATACAGTACTGCCATCTAATGTCTTGGAAGAGCAACTGCATTGCAAATAGGAGTTAAATATAAAAAGAAAATATGATATAAGAACTGAACATCACTGTTACATGTTACATTATATGGCGGTATAGCTCGGTTGGTAGAGCGGCCGTGCCAGCAACTTGAGGGTTGCAGGTTCGATCCCCGCTTCCGCCATCCTAGTCACTGCCGTTGTGTCCTTGGGCAAGACACTTTACCCACCTGCTCCCAGTGCTTCACATTAAAAAAAAGAATTTACTATCACAAAATTGTTAACACTTCTGTTGTAAACATGACTTGACTTTAGGGATGTGCACATCGATCGGCCGGATCAGTATCGGACGATTTTTATGGAAAAAAATATTTGATTGCCATTGCCGGCTCATGCTTTTCAATGTTGACTACAGTTTTTTATTAGTCCCCGTCTGAGAAATGGCTAGCATTGAATTATATGTCTTATTACCCTAAGCTAAAGAAAAATTACCCTCATTACGGGAAAAAACTGCTTTTCTTAGTAAATTATGTAACGTTATCATGTACTATTAGCACTGGAGGATGAGGCTAAACATGTTACACACCGAGAGCAAACTAGGAGCAAGCACGCTAACAGCTAAGCTAGTTTTAAACAACACCAAGAAAAAAATGCTCAGTAAACAAGGGTTGTGCCATAAAGACGATATACAATGTAAATATGACGCTACAGCTTTTAATCATATCGTGATAATACATGTAATACACGGCCTGCGATGAGGGGGCGACTTGTCCGGGGTGTATGCCGCCTTCCGCCCGATTGTAGCTGAGATGGGCACCAGCGACCCCAAAGGGAATAAGCGGTAGAAAATGGATGGATGGACACGTAATACACTACAACAAAGACAATGTAGCGTCACTCATGAGCTAGCGTCTAACATGCCTCCGCAGTGCAGAGCTGCTAGCAAATCGCCAATCCCCACCTCCATGGCGGCAAATAAACTGTGTTTCTTTAAAAGTATCAAAAACCCGCTAGACTAGTGCTTCTGAATTTAAACAAGAGTGGGCGGATGGATACCAAATACATTCATCCGTTAATGTGTTTACACACTGACAAAATAAGTAGAGTGATAATACATATTGAATGGACTTAAAAAAACATTGTAATAATTGATACTGTTACATCACATGTCTGATTGTAATGAATTGTCAATGACTTGATATGTCCTATACTGCCCCTGGATCCATACCCAAATGTGTGGTATGGGGCTTCTGTCGGTCATGTGACCTCAGAAGTCACATGACTTCCTGACGGCCACATCTCTTGTGTCTGATTGCAGGCGACATCGCGACCTTCGACAACTGGCGTCTCCTGCACGGCAGAAGGCACTACGTCAGCCGACCCGACAGGTTGCGACAACTGGAGGGGGCCTACTTGGACTGGGACGAGGTCATGTCCCGCCTCCGAATACTCCGCCGCGCAGTTCACCAGGCCGACTCTGCGCCGCAATCGGCCTTTTGAAAGGTACGGCGTCGTTTACAGCCGCAAAACCTGGTGCAAACAAACCAGGCCAGGGATTGTTAATCCGAATGAAATCCCAAAACAATCGTAAAGTGAGCAACAATGTTTTGGTTGTAAAACTGTTCTTCCGACTTCAGCGCGACACGCCGATGCAAAGTTGGACTGTTTATTACGTACTTTTACACGTAACGATGAGACGCTGTCATCTTTAGGCTCATATGTTCCTCCATCTTGTTGCCTTCATTCTTGTTTGCACACACAGGAAGTGGAAAGTTGTCTCATTTTGAAAGGGTCATGGCTGCATAATCAAAAATCATCACCGGATATTCGAAGCTCCAAAGGTCGGCATCGAGTCGCGTCACCACTTCAACAATACCGAGGACGACTCAAACGTTGTGTTTTGACAGGGGTAAGAACTATATGATAGTAAAGAAATAGTCACAAATGGCAGGAGAAGACAGGAAATACTAAGTGGGATCCCATCAAACTTTCTGGTGAGGATCTGGATAAAGTAGCCACTTCATGAATGTAATATTAGTACTCTTTTGTATGTCTTCCACAACTACACCTTTTTCAAAAAGTGAGTAACTAAGCTGTGGGTCCAAGACAGGGGTGCCCATTATGTCGACCGCGAACTACAATCAGAATCACAATAGTTTTTATTGTCATTGTTTGAGGACAGGTTCACAAACTAGGAATTTTACTTGGTGTAATCGTGCAACATAAAACACAGAATTGAATAACATGAGCTGTAACTGAGCTATCAGATCTTGTTATTAACTACCAATCGATCACGGAGGGTGTGTCAGTCGATGGCCAGTCAGGCATTAAAAAAATAGACCTAAAAATTAGCGACCATCAATGACGTCACTTGATTGACATTCACGGGACCCGAGGGTGGTGGGAGATGACACTCATTATCAAGAAAAAACGACCGACAGGAAGTCGAGAAACATCCATCCATCCCTCAATCTTCTTCCGCTTATCCGAGGTCGGGTCGCGGGGGCAGCAGCCTAAGCAGGGAAGCCCAGACTTCCCTTTCCCCAGCCACTTCGTCTAGCTCTTCCCGGGGAATCCCGAGGCGTTCCCAGGCCAGCCGGGAGACATAGTCTTCTCAACGTGTCCTGAGTCTTCCCCGTGGCCTCCTACCGGTTGGACGTGCCCTAAACACCTCCCTAGGGAGGCGTTCGGGTGGCATCCTGACCAGATGCCCGAACCACCTCATCTGGCTCCTCTACAATGTGGAAGAGCAGCGGCTTTACTTTGAGTTCCTCACGGATGGCAGAGCTTCTCACCCTATCTCTAAGGGAGAGCCCCGCCACACGGCGGAGGAAACTCATTTCGGCCGCTTGTACCCGTGATCTTATCCTTTCGGTCATGACCCAAAACTCATGACCATAGGTGAGGATGGGAACGTAGATCGACTAGTAAATTGAGAGCTTTACCTTCCGGCTCAGCTCCTTCTTCACCACAACGGATCGGTACAACGTCCGCATTACTGAAGACGCCGCACCGATCCGCCTGTCGATCTCACGATCCACTCTTCCCCCACTCGTGAACAAGACTCCGAGGTACTTGAACTCCTCCACTTGGGGCAGGGTCTCCTCCTTAGCCCGGAGATGGCACTCCACCCTTTTCCGGGCGAGAACCATGGACTCGAACTTGGAGGTCCTGATTCTCATTCCGGTCGTTTCACACTCTGCTGCCAACCGATCCAGTGAGAACTGAAGATCCCAGCCAGGTGAAGCCATCAGGACCACACCATCAGCAAAAAGCAGAGACCTAATCCCACGGCCATCAAACCGGAACCCCTCAATGCCTTGACTGCGCCTAGAAATTATGTCCATAAAAGTTATGAACAGAATCGGTGACAAAGGACAGCCTTAGCGGAGTCCAACCCTCCCTGGAAACGTGTCCGACTTACTGCCGGCAATGCGGACCAAGCTCTGATACTGATCATACAGGGAGCGGACCGCCACAATAAGATAGTCTGATACCCCATACTCTCTGAGCACTCCCCACAGGACTTCCCGAGGGACACGGTCGAATGCCTTCTCCAAGTCCACAAAGCACATGTAGACTGGTTGGGCAAACTCCCATGCACCCTCAAGAACCCTGCCGAGAGTATAGAGCTGGTCCACAGTTCCACGACCAGGACGAAAACCACACCGTTCCTCCTGAATCCGAGGTTTGACTATCCGGCGTAGCCTCCTCTCCAGTACACCGGAATAAACCTTACCGGGAAAACTGAGGAGTGTAAACCCACGGTAGTTGGAACACACCCTCCGGTCCCCCTTCTTAAAGAGAGGGACCACCACCCCGGTCTGTCAATCCAGAGGTACCGCCCCCGATGTCCACGCGCTGCTCCATAGTCTTGTCAATAAGACAGCCCCACAGCATCCAGAGCCTTAAGGAACTCCGGGCGGATTTCATCCACCCCTGAGGCCTTGCCACCGAGGAGCTTTTTAACTACCTCGCCAATCTCAGCTCCAGAAATAGGAAAGGCAGGCGAGAAAGACTTTTTTTAAATTTCAACAGACTCTCTTCACTTCACTTCACTCTCGCGCCGCGCCGTGCCTGACGTCAAAACTCTAAAGACCAACCACACAGTTCCTGTCTTCACAATAAAAGTGCTGCTTCATCCTTCAACAAAATAAGAGTCTCAGGAAGCTAGCGAGCTGCGGATTTTGCTGTCAATGTATTTCTTGTAAATACTGCCAAAAAAGAACCACTTTCATGTGTATTGGACTTTTTTTCTCCTCCATTTGAAAATATGGAAGTTATCATCACTACTGTCTGATTCCAATCAATGCAATCATCTTACATTCTTAGCTTCATGAAAGAAAGGAATCGATATGTTAAACATGCTTGTATTATCATTAAACACATTTAACTTGTAAACAAACATGTCTCTTTCATAAATAAATATAAATTATATATATGAATGAGGTAGATCCCCTCTACATGGTCAATTGAAAAGTAGCTGGCCTGCAGACAAAGTGTGGCCACGCCTGCTTTACGGTTAATAAATGATTGCTTAAAGGGGAACTGCACTTTAAAAAAATAATTTGCCTATCGTTCACAATCGAGACCAGACAGGTTTTTATGTAAATATCAGGTTTTTTCCTAGGTAACTAGCAATGGAGCCAATGGGAGAAATCAATTCTACCTCTAAATCCCTTAAAAAAATGCATTGAAAAACCGCCAACAATACTTCATGTGCAATCTGTAACTCGTATAACCACTAAACTGTAGCAACATCGTTGTTGTAAGAGCGAACACCGAGGAACTCTTTTTCTGGCGTAGTAACACGTCACCATGCTACAATATTAGCCGCAAGCTAGCTTTTACGTCAGTAGCTGTATTACTTTTGAGTCTGTAATGCCCAAAACTGCTATACTACACCAATCTGTACTGACTGAAAAACATGATTACAACCTATTTCAGTATCTGTAAAGTATTAGCCCACATTTCATGTTTTGTTTGTACGCAGTTATCCAGAAAGTATATGTATTGTAGTTATAATAACATAAACGACATTCTGTGTGTATCATGATCAATATAAAGTGTGACTCATTCAATGGACGTTTTTTCCAGTTTATTTGGGTAAGCACTCCATTTATGTCGCAAAAGCAGGGGTCCAGTTCCACATTGGCAGGGTCAAAGTCACACAGACTTCCCTTTCTCGTCCTCTGTCTGCGCCAACGTTTCACTTCCTTCGTGCTCGCTTCTAGAAGCAGCAGTATATTAAGCTTCAAAGGTATAAGGTTGTAAAATCCCCATTTGTCCAAAAATAGTCGTCTTTGTTGTTTGTTACCTAGTCTTAGAAAACATCCATCCATCCATCCATCATCTTCCGCTTATCCGAGGTCGGGTCGCGGGGGCAACAGCCTAAGCAGGGAAACCCAGACTTCCCTCTCCCCAGCCACTTCGTCTAGCTCTTCCCGGGGGATCCCGAGGCGTTCCCAGGCCAGCCGGGAGACATAGTCTTCCCAACGTGTCCTGGGTCTTCCCCGTGGCCTCCTACCGGTTGGACGTGCCCTAAACACCTCCCTAGGGAGGCGTTCGGGTGGCATCCTGACCAGATGCCCGAACCACCTCATCTGGCTCCTCTCGATGTGAAGGAACAGCGGCTTTACTTTGAGTTCCTCCCGGATGGCAGAGCTTCTCACCCTATCTCTAAGGGAGAGACTCGCCACACGGCGGAGGAAACTCATTTCGGCCGCTTGTACCCGTGATCTTATCCTTTCGGTCATGACCCAAAGCTCATGACCATAGGTGAGGATGGGAACGTAGATCGACCGGTAAATTGAGAGCTTTGCCTTCCGGCTCAGCTTTTTCTTCACCACAACGGATCGGTACAACGTCCGCATTACTGAAGACGCCGCACCGATCCGCCTGTCGATCTCACGATCCACTCTTCCCTCACTTGTGAACAAGACTCCTAGGTACTTGAACTCCTCCACTTGGGGCAGGGTCTCCTCCCCAACCCGGAGATGGCATTCCACCCTTTTCCGGGCGAGAACCATGGACTCGGACTTGGAGGTGCTGATTCTCATTCCGGTCGCTTCACACTCGGCTGCGAACCGATCCAGTGAGAGCTGAAGATCCCGGTCAGATGAAGCCATCAGGACCACATCATCTGCAAAAAGCAGAGACCTAATCCTGCGGTCACCAAACCGGAACCCCTCGACGCCTTAACTGGGCATAGAAATTGTGTCCATAAAAGTTATGAACAGAATCGTTGACAAAGGACAGCCTTGGCGGAGTCCAACCCTCACTGGAAATGTGTTCGACTTACTGCCGGCAATGCGGACCAAGTTCTGGCACTGATCGTAGAAAACACTTGTTTTTAATTCAAGGAGTAGGAGCATATTTGTTGCCGGAAGTCGGAGATGAGTTGCAATGGAAATGGAAATAAATAAGTCCCGGCGATAAAATGACAAAAATACCGTAATGAACATGTCCGTTACAACATTCTATATAGAATTGCAGTGTGTATATAAAACGTTGGGAGGGTTTTGAAGTTATTTTAGAGGGCTCTGACTCCAATTAGTCGCATGTTGAAAGCGTTTTTTTCTATCATCTTTAAAATCCTAAAAAAACACGAAACAAATGTGTGTCCTTGTCTCTCATAAAGATTGTGAACGATGGGCAAAATTCCCCCAAAAAGTGTAATTTCCCTATAATAACGTATGCACAGTATTGCAATTTTCGGTACACAGAATCAGTCCCTCCACCATTTGGTGAACTGCCTTGCACATTTTGGCCAATCAGCATCGTTTTATGCCACCTAAGTCTCTGATCCAAATGTAGAATAGTTTATTGTGTGGACAAAGCAGGAACAACAACAACATGTAACAACATATCAACCTGCGCCAAATCTCCCTTTTGCTTATGCTTGTCAATGCTGCTGTTTTTTTTTAAATGAATAATGTTTCATGAATCTTAATGCATTAATAACTTAAAAACTATAATAGTTAGAGCAAAGTGTATTGCAGTACAAAACGATTGGGACTGGTTTGTGGAAATGTTTACATGGTTTGAAGGTTGGTTATGAATCATCACACTTGAAAATCCACAACATGTTAAGGTAAAAACCGTACAAACTAAACGGTCTTCAGCACAAACAAATGGGACAAGTTTGGAGAGATCTTTGACATAGTTGGGGGGGTATAGTTATGATTAATAACACGATAATTACATGTAATAACAAAACGATTAAATGTTAACTTAATAACTGTATTTAAAACACAAATGATCAATACTGGTTTGGGGAGCTTGGCTCTTCAAGTACCACCATAATGGCCAACATTAAAATACAGTAGCGTAGTAAGCCTAAGTACTCATTAAAAACACGGCAGAGGTTTTATTACACTCCTATATTTAATATTTATGGCCACGGTGACATTACACGAAGTTTGAACGGAAACGGCGTGTGTGAATATTGGATTATCTGGCGTACCACTACTGGTACCACAGATTGACAATCACTACCTTACACAATACTTCCGATTCCTATCTATAGCGCGAGCCCTTTTGGGTGATGTAGTGTATAAATATTTAGCAACACACCTTGTTTACATGTATTTATATATTTATTTAACTCTTATTTATCCAGGGTAGAACAATTTAGATTTTCCTTTGTAATGCTGACCAAACAAAGGCAGTGTTTGCAAAATAGAGATGTTGATGTGTGATGATAACTCATTGTCTCGCTTTTACCAAAAATTAGCGCTCTAGATCAGTGGTTCTCAACCTTTTTTCAGTGATGTACCCCCTGTGAACATTTTTTTTAATTCAAGTACCCTCTAATCAGAGCAAAGCATTTTTGGTTGAAAAATAGAGATAAAGAAGTAAAATACTATGTCATCAGTTTCTGATAACAGTGCTAAATATTGCTCATTTGTAGTTGTCTTTCTTGAACTATTCGGAAAAAAAGACAACGATAAACTTGTTGAAAAATAAACAAGTGATTCAATTATAAATAAAGATTTCTACACATAGAAGTCAACCTAAAGTGCCCTCTTTGGGGATTGTAATAGACATCCATCTGGATTCATGAACTTAATTCCAAACATTTCATCACAATAAAATAATTCTTTAACATCAATATTTATGGAACATGTCCACAAAAAAATCTAACCGTCAACACTGAGTATTGCATTGTTGTATTTCTTTTCACAGTTTAAGAACTAACATACATATTTTGTTGAAGTATTATTTAATAAATATAGTTATAAAGGATTTTTGAATTTTTGCTATTTTTAGGATTAAAAAAAAAATCTCACGCACCCCTTAGCATACCTTCAAGTACCCCCAGGGGTACACGTACCCCCATTTCAGAACCACTGCTCTAGATTGCACTAAAGCGTTCACAAATTATCTTAATGTGTTGTAACATACATGTTTAGGACATTTTCAAGCATAAAACACACAAAGAGAATGTCTGTGACGGATCATTTAAAACGTGTTTCTTTCTTTAGTTGTAATAATAATAATTACTATTGGTTATAATGAATTAAAAAGATTAGTCTTTTTAACAATGAGCTCAGTTCTTTTACTGCCATCTAGTGTTTCCTTTTGACATCAACACACACATTTTTTTTGTAATTGGTGTTGATATCCGGTGCGTTTTGGCCTTAAAGTTACAAAAAAAACATTTCACACATTGATGCAAAAAAAATTACAATTACAAGTTGATTGAATATTACTGAAAATGAAAACCAGCTTCAAAACTTGGCAACAACTTTCTGAAAAAAAAGTTGCTACGAAATCAGGCAATTTGGGCGGCAATCACTACAAAAAGGCCACAGAAATTGTGGCGGGGCTGATTAAGACTTGCTTTGCTTCAGATGAGGAACAAAAGCCAGGTAATGTACGTACCATCTGTAATGTCTGCTCGCCACTTCCATGATTGTGTGACTTATGAACGACTGGAAGACAATTGTCTGCTTGTCAGTCCTGTGCCTTTTTGCTTCCTTGACACGGTCATGCATAAATTACTGTTCTGCTTTCTGTCAATCAATTTGTAACGAGTATCGTCGCTGCACCTGAAATAAACCAAAGTTGAATCAGTTCTGATGCATTTTTTCCCCCCCCCAATCGAAAAAATCAATAACACGCATCTCCATGTTGGGACAACTTTATTACTGTATTGCTAACGCTGTACACGTGGAAATACTCACTTGGCATTTCATGTTTCTCCTCACACACGATGACAACATGACTCGAAGCACAACAAGCCTGAATTGGAGCGGAGATGATTCCGGCGTTCATGTTCACATTTCCACAGATGAATAATATTTTTTACAGGAACCAATTAACTTTAAGTCACGTGACCAATATTTGACTTGAGGGATGACACTTTGGGGACAGTAGACAGAAAAACTCCCCGATCACCTGAAATGCACACACGTCACCGGAGGAACATTGTTTTGTCTTCACACTTGGAAGAAATCACACTTATTATTATTATATTAATATTCACGTTGAGCAATAAAAAGAAAAACAAAAACTGATGTTAGACCCTGTGAACGCCAAATAGGACGGAAAGCTGCTGGAATGGCGAACTACTCAGTATTGCGCTTTAAGCAATTCCATAGTTATATTATTTTTAGTCTGAAATATACAGCAACAATGTAAATAAATATGATATATATATATATATATATGTACACACATGTAACATGCAAGACGTGGTAAACAGCAGAGCACAGACAAGGTTAGGAGTAGAACAGTAGTTGGACAAAAAGGTCGGCCAGTGATGTCACTAATGTATGCACATTGCCATGGTAACAGGTGTGTGTGTGTGTGTGTGTGTGGGTGGGCGGGGTGCATGGGACCTGCATGCACTCGGTTCCATCGTTACTGAAGACAAATCGACGAGGGGCTTGGAGAGATGACCCCTTTCCCGGGGCTCGGGGGACCAGACGTGGTGTACGTTTGTGTGCTTCCGGGTCGCCAAGGGATTGTCTGCTGTGTGACGCCGCTTCGGGTAGAGGCACATAGAACTAGGACAGGTGGGGGAGGGGAGGAGGAGCACTAGCTAGGAAGGGGTCTTGGGGAGAGAATCTTGGCTTTTCCGTCCGCCTCCTTCCCCTTCACAGCTGCCACGTAGGAGAACAGACAGAGGACGGAGTAACAGATCTGATGTGCCTGCGGAAGAGGAGGACGGACGATCAGGGAGACGTCGCACACTCGACACACTTAAGTGTGCTGGGACAGAACCAAGTGTACTTAGGCCAGATCCCACTCCACCCTCCAAATAAAGCAACAAGGGGTAGAACTTTGGAATGTTCCCTAGGAACTGGGACATTTATGTTCGGGCACGTAAGCGACTACATTATGTTTGCACACACAGTACAGGACAAAAGTTTGCAAACACCTCCTCATTCAATGTGTGTTCTTTATTTGCATGACTATTTACATTGTATATTGTCACTGAAGGCATCAAAACTATAAATGAACACATGTGGATTTATGTACTTAACAAAAAAAGGTGAAATAACTGAAATCATATTCTATCCATCCATCCATTTTCTACCGCTTATTCCCTTTCGGGGTCATGGGGGGCGCTGGCGCCTATCTCAGCTACAATCGGGCGGAAGGCAGGGTACACCCTGGACAAGTCGCCACCTCATCGCAGGGCCAACACAGATAGACAACATTCACACTCACATTCACACACTAGGGCCAATTTAGTGTTGCCAATCAACCTATCCCCAAGTGAAAAAAGACAAAAAAAATCATATTCTAGTTTCTTCAAAATAACCACTCTTTGCTCTGATTACAGCTTTGCACAGTCTTGGCATTCTCTCGATGAGCTGCAAGAGGTAGTCACCTTTAGGGGTTTTCTAGTTTTAATGCCTTCAGTGACAATCTACAATGTAAATAGTCATGAAAATAAAGAAAACTCATTGAAATGAGAAGGTATGTCCCACCTAGAGTTGTGCCCACACCAATATTTCGGTAACAAAATGTATATTTTATGTATTTCAATACTTTGATACTTTTCAAAATAAACACCACACAAAATGTTGGCTTAATTTTAACAGAAAATGTTATGATAAAACATGATTAAACAAGTTTCTTATTTCACTCAAAGAAACATTTTAGAAGATTTGAATTCAAATTAAAAGGCATTAAACACATGGTCTGTTCTTATTGCACTCAAATAACAGTTAACATATTTGACATGTAGCCTTCCAACATCTAGATTTACGCTAGGTTGGAATAGACAGCTTTAGGGACTTTGTATTAAATGCTTCATGATTTATGGATGGCAATTTTAATATGTGCCTTAAGACAAATACAATATTTAGAAAACACTGAAAACCAGGCTAGAGACGGATAAGATAAGTAACAGGTAAAACACACATTGTTAAAGGTACAACAGGGAATTTGTGACAAAATTCAGTCTATTCATTTACATTATTTTACATTACGTGGGCGGTTTGGACTATTCTAAGAAGTATCAACAAGCCAGTAGCTGTTTGAACATCTACTTATGTGCACAGGGGAAACTCTTAAATGTATAACCTTCCACTCTTTGAAATCCTTGTGCAGGTCTCAATGTTGATTTAAATGTTTAAAGTTTTTAAATGCTGTATTAACACATTTGGCGAGGCGTGTTTTAAAGCGGCGCCCTGCTTCCCTGTTTTAAGTGTCACCTTTATCGATTGTTTTGAAGCCCAAATTCCTCCATATTGCGCTTCAAGCACAGTGTGTGTGTGTATTGACACACGAATGCACCGCGCCTCATCTTAGCAACATCAATGCTGTACGGCGACATTTGTGGATGAAAAATAACTACGTGTATTTTCCCAAAAGCAGTTATAATTCATTAGTGCGGCGGTACTTTATTAGTAGCAGTGTATTGTACAACCCTATGGTCCCACCTTTATACAACAAACTCGGCAGCAATGGAGTTAACAGCTAAGATTGTTTATTATTCATCATGCTTCAAATACGGTATTAGCTTTCACTGCTATGCTGATGACACCCAACTCTACATGCCCCTGAAGCTGACCAACACGCCGGACTGTAGTCAGTTGGAAGCGTGTCTTGTTGCAACTCAACGCCAAAAAAACGGAAATGCTGATTATCGGGCCTGCTAGACACCGACCTCTATTTAATAATACAACTTTAACATTTGACAACCAAATAATAAAACAAGGTGACTCGGTAAAAAATCTGGGTATTATCTTTGACCCAACTCTCTCCTTTGAGTCACACATTAAAAGCGTTACTAAAACGGCCTTCTTTCATCTCCGTAATATCGCAAAAATTCGCTCCATTTTGTCCACTAAAGACGCCGAGATCATTATCCATGCGTTTGTTACGTCTCGTCTCGATTACTGTAACGTATTATTTTCGGGTCCCCCCATGTCTAGCATTAAAAGATTACAGTTGGTACAAAATGCGGCTGCTAGACTTTTGACAAGAACAAGAACGTTTGATCATATTACGCCTGTACTGGCTCACCTGCACTGGCTTCCTGTGCACTTAAGATGTGACTTTAAGGTTTTACTACTTACGTATAAAATACTACACGGTCTAGCTCCATCCTATCTTGCCGATTGTATTGTACCATATGTCCCAGCAAGAAATCTGCGTTCAAAAGACTCCGGCTTATTAGTGATTCCTAGAGCCCAAAAAAAGTCTGCGGGCTATAGAGCGTTTTCCGTTCGGGCTCCAATACTCTGGAATGCCCTCCCGGTAACAGTTCGAGATGCTACCTCAGTAGAAGCATTTAAGTCTCACCTTAAAACTCATCTGTATACTCTAGCCTTTAAATAGACCTCCTTTTTAGACCAGTTGATCTGCCGCTTCTTTTCTTTCTCCTATGTCCCCCCCTCCCTTGTGGAAGGGGTCCGGTCCGATGACCGTGGACTAAGTACTGGCTGTCCAGAATCGAGACCCAGGATGGACCGCTCGACTGTATCGATTGGGGACATCTCTACGCTGCTGATCCGCCTCCGCTTGAGATGGTTTCCTGTGGACGGGACTCTCGCTGCTGTCTTGGATCCGCTTTGAACTGAACTCTCGCGGCTGTGTTGGAGCCACTATGGATTGAACTTCCACAGTATCATGTTAGACCCGCTTGACATCCATTGCTTTCGGTCCCCTAGAGGGGGGGGCTTGCCCACATCTGAGGTCCTCTCCAAGGTTTCTCATAGTCAGCATTGTCACTGGCGTCCCACTGGATGTGAATTCCCCTGCCCACTGGCTGTGAGTTTTCCTTGCCCTTTTGTGGGTTCTTCCGAGGATGTTGTAGTCGTAATGATTTGTGCAGTCCTTTGAGACATTTGTGATTTGGGGCTATATACATAAACATTGATTGATTGATTGAATTGATGAATAAACAAACTACACAGAGAAGAAGCCGCCATCGACGACTGTTGTCACTTGTGAATTTTTTTAAGGTATGTAACGTTTGCATTCACAATCGCAAGCGTCATAGTATTATATTTACAAAATATAAATGCATAGTATTTGTCTGCTCAGTGGCCTTGTGGCTAGAGTGTCTGCCCTTAGATCGGTAGGTTGTGAGTTCAAACCCCGGCCGAGCCATACCAACGACTAATAAAATGTGACCCATTATCTCCCTGCGTGACACTCAGCATTAAAGATTGAAATTGGGGGTTAAATCAACAAAATGATTCCCAAGCGCGGCCACCACTGCTCCCCTCACCTCCCTAGAGGTGGAACAAGGCGATGGTCAAATGCAGAGGGCAATTTGCAAAAACTGAGGGAATTTTCTCTGGCTCTACCTGAGCGAGCCAGCATCTGAAATCCCACACTCTGGAGGCTAGATTCAAACCCCCTCCTCCTTATTATGCCCACTACCTCTACATGCAAAGAGGCATTGGGACACCACTGGCTCTCACTTGCACTGGTGCCTATCTCAGCTAAAATCGGGCGGAAGGCGGTGTACATCCTGGACAAGTCGCAACCTCATCGCAGTGCCTATGTATAAATACAGTGTGTTTTTATATATATATATATATATATATATATATATATATATATATACATATACATATACATATATATATATATATATATATATCCATTTCCATTTTCTACCGCTTATTCCCTTTCGGGGTCGCTGGCGCATATCTCAGCTACAATCGGGCGGAAGGCAGGGTAAACCCTGGACAAGTCGCCACTTCATCGCAGGGCCAACACAGATAGACAGACAACATTCACACTCACATTCACACACTAGGGCCAATTTAGTGTTACCAATCAACCTATCCCCAGGTGCATGTCTTTGGAAGTGGGAGGAAGCCGGAGTACCCGGAGGGAACCCACGCATTCACGGGGAGAACATGCAAACTCCACACAGAAAGATCCCGAGCCTGGATTTGAACCCAGGACTGCAGGAACTTCGTATTGTGAGGCAGACGCACTAACCCCTCTTCCACCGTGAAGCCTATATATATATATATATATATATATATATATATATATATATATATATATACAATATGTCTGTGTAAATTACAAGTTGCACCAGACTCACTCACCTGTCTGCTTTGATGCCATTTGTGTCTTAGAAATAAAAATGTATAAATGCGCCACAAAAACAACCCTCAGCGGGCAATGACTGAACTTTTTTGTCCTTTCAGTACATTTTTGCTGCGTTTTTGTCATATTTTTTGTTCAATTATACATGATTTTTCATGAGATATATTTTTTCATGTTAGATATACAATTTTAATGTCCAATTCTTTCACAGGTGTATGATACACTGGCATGAACATTTTGGATATATTATTTGCTCAAATTTCTATTTCAATTAAGCCCTAAACAAAAATACCATACATGTCATTATTTTTTATTTCATTTTAAACCTTTGAAGGCATTTTGCTCAAATGAAGTCAGTTTTCAATAAGTATAAATTAGCATAAGTTATCTTACGCAAACCTGTACCATTTATTCAAAAGGCTTTCAAAAAGGTCATAATAAAAAAAAATTCTAACTTGAACTTTACACATTTTTTGTGTGTTTAAGAGTGAAGTTAATAAAAATGTTTTTAACAAAATATTCCGCTATCTTGGTGTACACAAGCACGCACGCAGGGTGTACCCCGCCTTCCGCCTGAATGCCGCTGAGATAGGCTCCAGCACCCCCGCGACCCCAAAAGGGACAAGCGGTAGAGAAAGGATGAATGGATATTTTTTTTTCCATAATTTTGTTGCACTTAACCTCAACCATGATATAAGTTTATTTACCTTAAAAAAAAAGAAAAGAAAAAACTCATTCTCATGTTAATGCTTTCTGAAGAAAAAAAAAGAAATATTCCACACATCACATGGTCCATAGAAAGTTGCACGATTCAGATTGCATGCAGGCCAAAAATTCATTCGTTATTTTTTCTGTACATTGGATAAATATTTACCTCAATATTTTGTGTTACTTTTTTAGTTTTTGTTTATTGTCTGTAAAGTAATGTGTATTTAAACTTATGTTCTACTTCTATACTAAACACTCACTCCTTTTACTTCCAATCCTGTTCCTCCAAAGTCATCTTCAACTTTGGAATCTCTTACAAAAATGAAATTACGTTGTCTTAAATGTGCCAATACAAATATTACGTAATTAAATATGCGTGTTATAAGATATCCATCCATCCATTTTCTACCGCTTATTCCCTTTTGGGGTCGCGGGGGGCGCTGGCGCCTATCTCAGCTACAATCGGGTGGAAGGCGGGGTAAACCCTGGACAAGTCGCCACCTCATCGCAGGGCCAACACAGATAGACAGACAACATTCACACTCACATTCACACACTGGGGCCAATTTAGTGTTGCCAATCAACCTATCCCCAGGTGCATGTCTTTGGAAGTGGGAGGAAGCCAGAGTACCCGGAGGGAACCCACGCATTCACGGGGAGAACATGCAAACTCCACACAGAAAGATCCCGAGCCTGGATTTGAACCCAGGACTGCAGGACCTTCGTATTGTGAGGCAGACGCACTAACCCCTCTTTCACCGTGAAGCCCCAGTTCAGTACATATTCCGTACAATTGACCACTAAATGGTAACACCCAAATAAGTTTTTCAACTTGTTTAAGTCGGGGTCCACGTTAATCAATTCATGGTACAAATATATACCATCAACATAATACAGTCATCACACAAGTTAGTCATCATAGTATGTACATTGAATTATTTACATTATTATAAGATATATCCTATTAAAAAAATAGATAAAGCTACTGGATGCTGATTGCTTATCACACGTCAAATACTGCCACCTTGTGGAGGTGACAAAAATAGTGCCTGTATCACCCGTTCAATGACATGATAGCACTGTGTTACTGAACACCTAAAAGCAGCTAAGGGGTGATGTAAAAATAATTGACAAATGACATTAACGGGCTATATCCGTCATAAAGCATGTTCAAAAATCCCAGGCAGCAAACTTTTCATATCAATGGTTTATCTGCACAAATAATGCCCGGGTTTCTGTCCATCATCTCAGTTATCTTAA
Organism: Nerophis ophidion; assembly: GCF_033978795.1. Lineage (NCBI taxonomy): Eukaryota > Metazoa > Chordata > Actinopteri > Syngnathiformes > Syngnathidae > Nerophis > Nerophis ophidion. The sequence continues at coordinate 10,630,699 of NC_084635.1, forward strand.
TGGCAAGACTGTCTGTTAACCCCAGTTTCATTCTGCAAATCGAGTGCCCAAATAAAGAATCCCACTAATGCAAAATAAGAGAATATGGGGCCAAATGAAGTTGTGAGAGCCAGCAATTTGATAAAGAAGGTGAGAAAGAAATATTAAACTCAAATACGTCGCAAAGTACGAAGGTTGTGCCTACTTGGCTCTTCACCCAGGTTGTTTTTCAATTAATTTCAAAGGGGACATTGATTTTAGATTTTTTAGGTTATGAGTGCCGTAACAAAATAAATTAAACATGTATGTCAAAGCACCACCAGATTTTCCCATACATTCATTTTCAATTTAGGGCCACATGCTAAAACTTTTTTTTGCCAAAAGTGTTTTTAATTTTTTTTTTTTTATATATTTCCTGATTTTCTTTTTTTATATTTTGCAAAACAGGAAAGTAACACTTCACTTTCTAGGTAATATATGTGCTTCCCTCACCTTGCAATCATTGACTATGTTTTTTTTTAAATTTGAGTTTGAGATTTGAGCACGCAGTGAAGAGCAGCTGGCTGGTCTAGTATTACAAAGTGAGCGGTCAATATTAAAAAGGTGCCATATGTAAATAACTTCATGTCAAGTTGCCATTAAATGGCCCTGATATGTCAAAAGGCATTATGTGGCGCATTATGAAGCGTAAAATACGACAACAAGACCCCGGACTGTTGAACAACTTAAGCTGTACATCAAGCAAGAATGGTAAAGAATTCCAATTTCAAAGCTTCAACAATTAGTTTCCTCAGTTCCCAAACGTTTATTGAGTGTTAAAAGAAAAGGTGATGTAACACAGTGGTAAACATGTCCTTTCCTAACTACTTTGGCACGTGTTGCAGCCATGAAATTATAAATTAATTATTATTTGCCAAAAAAAAAAAAGTTTATGAGTTTGAACATCAAATATCTTGTCTTTGTACTGCATTCAATTAAATATGGGTTGAAAAGGATTTGCAAATCATTGTATTGCGTTTATTTTTGCATCTAACACAATTTCCCAACTTATATGGAAACGGTGTTTGTAGTAAGCTATATGATTTATGCGTAACGTGGGTTGGCTCATAGAGTTGCACTTTGCACTGAAAGATGGTGATGTGCGTACATGGAAGACAATGCAGTGCGACAGGATGGATGTAACATGGAGTTATGCTGAACGACATGTGTCGGTAATTTTACTGTTGGCCTTGGCTTTCATCAAAGTAGGCCTATGCAATATATTATTATATATCATTATTTTAATGGTGGTCGGTGCGGTCAAACTAGAAATTTTAACAGGGTAATGCCAACAATCAGTCCCGACTCCCAACGCTATTGCTGCGCAACTTTACAAATACATTTTGCTAATTGGTAAAATGTGGCCTAATTACTTAGTAAACCATCTTGCAAGAAGCATAAACAAGAGAAACCGACAGCCTAGGACTCGTCGATTGCCATTTGAAATACCTTGGAGTAGGATTCGGATTCGGCTGCGTATCTGGAACCCGCAATCATGGAGAGAGGGACTACAGAATTTTGACTGTGATAGCAGTACCATTTCTGGCCACATTACGACATATGGCACCGTTAAGTTTTCACAGAGTCAGGTCACTATATTCCTGTCAAGTAGAAATATATTTTATGTTAAATTTTGTTCCAATAAAATATAAATGGTTAAAAAAAATTCCATCCATCCATCCATCTTCTTCCGCTTATCCGAGGTCGGGTCGCGGGGGCAGCAGCCTAAGCAGGGAAGCCCAGACTTCCCTCTCCCCAGCCACTTCGTCTAGCTCTTCCCGGGGGATCCCGAGGCGTTCCCAGGCCAGCCGGGAGACATAGTCTTCCCAACGTGTCCTGGGTCTTCCCCGTGGCCTCCTACCGGTTGGACGTGCCCTAAACACCTCCCTCGGGAGGCGTTCGGGTGGCATCCTGACCAGATGCCCGAACCACCTCATCTGGCTCCTCTCGATGTGAAGGAGCAGCGGCTTTACTTTGAGTTCCTCCCGGATGACAGAGCTTCTCACCCTATCTCTAAGGGAGAGCCCCGCCACAATACGATTGTGATGCTAATTTTTGTTCACCTGTCAATGGGCTTGCCCTTTGTATATTAGCATTAAGCTATCAGCATAAAGGTCAACCTTTATCTTGTATGGTTGTATTGCTTTTTTCAGTTTATACCAAACTGTATTGTCAATTTAAAATTATTCTTACTTGTATGTGCACTTCATATGTATATTCATGTACTTTCCCTTTGTGTGCTTCAGTTTTACAGTAACTTTATTGTGGAGACTATCAAGAAATTACTTTTGAAATCTCTAATTTAAAGGAGTGTTTACATAGCTGCCAAAGTAAATCCCAACATTTAGGGAAGGAAGAATAATGTATGTAACTAAACCAGGGATGTACAAAGTGCCACCTGTGTTACATTGTTGTTACAAAATTACTGAAAAATACAGTAAAACGATATGTGAAAAGAAATGTTGATTGATATCAATAACTACAGTCGTCCCACGCCACCAGTGGAAGTTTGCAGTAAATCTATAGCAGATTTTTTTTAATAAAAAGAATACTCTTATATTTCTATATAAAGTAAGCGTTTTAAGCATAAATATGGCTCAATGACGTAAAAAAAAAAAATCAATATTAGAGTAGTATTGGCAACAGGCCAAACTTATCAGTGTGTATCGCTCAGTTGCGTAGTCCTTGATTGGCTCAGCCTTAGGAAGCATTATTATATTGGAATAAACAAGTGGTTTTAAATTATTTTCTGTAACGCCCCTACTAAGAGACAGATTTTTTTTCATGCCAACCCAAAGTTAATGTTTTGTTTTTTATCTGCATGTGACAAGATAGTTCCTTACTAACACTAAAGACACGATTAAGCTATTGTCTCTCACGCCCATTTCGCCCTGACACTTCAAGGCTCCACTATTTAAGAAGCACTGCATTAAACGGGCTGCTTGGAGCTTGCTCACAGTTAAATTTTACTAGGAGACAGAATTTTTTTGTGCCCGCTGAAATGAATGTTTATTTATCTATGTGTGAAGATATATACCCTATTACCTCTCAGGCACATGGGGGGCATGTATCAACCTTATGTACATATTACTATATGGATGTTATCCCATGTCTAGAAGGCCCCTATAATAATAAAAACATATTCAGAAGATTGTAAACTATATTTTATGCTCCAGTTGATACATTTATTTTCTAATTAATGCTTCCTACTTTGCAGTAATTAATTTACCACGGTCAGGGCTTGGAGCATAATGATTTGTCTTTAAATACAGGCATAATGTTTCTTTTGTAGCCTTTTTTTATCATGGCATAATATGCAAAGTGTATGATGATGTCATTGATATCGCCCCGACCACACCCCCACTGCCACACTTGTGGGAAATACAAACCACTCTGTATACATTTAGTTGCAGAAGTATATAGACAAAGCAATTGTTTTTTTATGGTTTCATATTTTGTAATAAGGAACAATCCTAAACCTGCTGTCAATGTCCAGACACTACAGGGCGTGGATTTATCAGTGGAAGAATGTCCACCTGTGTTACTAAAGGTGGCACTATACTTCCCTTCCAGCCTCTGAGCAGTGGTCTTTCTGTTGTTGACCTAAAACCTGAAAAACAGCTTAAAGGCAAACCATATGCTGCACTGGCCAAATCTTGTTGAGGTCTCAAGATAAACCTTGAGGAATTATGGGCATCTTGTTAGCCCAGTAGTGTCTAATGAGATGTATACAAGCTACAGTAAAACATTTTAAACACATTGTCTAGGTGTGTCATACTTTGAACTGTTAGACAAATGTATATGAAGCCATCAAATGTAAACGATTGCAGTGGTGTTCTGGCGGACTGATGAGGACTCACCATGGGGGTCTTGTACTTGTGGATCACCACTTCTTTAGTTTCAGGAACTATGCCGATGCAAGAGACAGAAGAGAAATTCAAAGGCAGCAGGAACTTGAGTCAGTTCAACTTTTCTTGTCGAAGAGGTGAACTCAGAACATGGCTTCAGATATGCTGTGGGCCACTAATGTCCACCACTAGTAAAACATCTGTATCACAGTGATGCACCTCTTCCCAGAGTTGAAGAGCTAAAGAACTCCAATTGGAAAGTAACACATCTCTGCTATGGTTGACTGGTAAGGACACGATGAAGCCCACAAAAATTGTTTCAATATGGAAAGAACAAAAACACGTCGAGTGAAGTGATAGGACAAGACAGAGTTACACATCTTTGGCCCAGGACCATGTTGATGTTCTCAGGACAGTCTGACTTTTCATTAGTAACTGTGAACCCATAGGAGAGAAGAAAGAGGCGGAACAGATAGAAAGGTGCCAGTGTATATTACGTCTCTTTCAGAGCACCCTAAAAACACAGTCGTTGGTAGATCTCCCCATGCTGAGACAACAATGACCAATGAGAGATGCAGTTTGGGGTGATCTCCCAAGGGAGGGGAGCACAGGAAAAGGAAAATGAAGGAGTCGAAGAAACAGATAGTGTGTGTGTGTGTGTGTGTGTGGAGAATTGATCTGAATAAGAAAGGTGACAAGACTTTACCTGCTGGAGAATGAAGGTTTTCATAGTGGCAAAGATGAGGGCAACATTACAAAATCAGCACAAAGACAAGACAGTAACCCAGCCTGGCGCTTCACTTCAACCTTTGACAACTTGCTTTCCTGCCTCTAGCAACACTACACTACACTACACCAGACCTACCTACTTAGCAGTCTTTTCCTGCCATTGCAGCAAAGCTCCTCCAATACTAATATTAGTGCAAGCTGATGACTTATGTCTTAAAAAAAAAAAATACAGTAGTATTTCTACTTCCGAGCTTAACCGGTTTTGTGACAGAGCTAAAACAGTCAAATCAACATCGCCTTCACACTGGCTTTCTTCCAACAGTATGGGTTGCAACCAAAGTTATGTCCATCTTTTGCTATAAGCTAATGCTAGTGTGTAAGACGTTTTGGTCTGATCTTACGGGGTTTCACCAGGACATTTGCTACGTCAACTAATGGCGGGGATCTCCATGGCTTGGATGGTAGAGCAGCTGTGCCAGCAAATTCCGGGATGCAATCCCAGCTTCCGTTATCCTAATCACGGCCTGTGTCTTGAGCAACACACTTCACCTACTTAGCTCCCGGGGTCACCTACACCGGTGTATGAAAGTGCAGAATGCTTAATCTCAATGGATCTTTCCTGGGCAATTGAAAGGTTAAAAAAAAATGGCGCGGATGCTTGTAAATTAAAAACAATTTTCTTGCAACGGGAAGCAGAACAATTAGCTGAGGGAAAGCTCTTATCTGAAAACACTTGTAGGTTGAAGTAAAAAAAAATAGTAAACTGCTAAAAACAACTGGTTTTACTAGCTAGCATTAGCTTATAGCTAGAGATGGACATAACTTTGGTTTTCCAGAAAGTGAGTGTGCTGACAAGAAGACGCAAATTACATTTATTGTTAGAAAAAAAAATCATCATCATGACCGGATGTGTCTAGAGGTGGAGGAAATAATCGATTTTTAAATGAATAGCAATTTGGACATGGGCAATTATAGAATCGGTTGGTAATAGTAATAATCAATTTATATATTGTAAATAAAGTAATGCAGAGAGTTCTAAAATTTGGCTGACTATAGTGAGCCACTTCACCGAGAGATACGACCAGCTCCTTTACCATAGAGCACTTTGGGTCCAGTTATTCACACATTTTCAATAATTTAACAAATGTGGGAATTAATTTAACCGTCTCTTATTCCAAATTAATTGGGGTTTTTTTTAAAGTTGCATGTGATAAACGCTTATTCGGTGAAACTAAAAGAAATGTAAAACTGCATCAATATACATAAATTAAAAAATGCTTCAATAATCTATATTTAATCGAAAAGTAGCTGCTGAAATGTTCCCACCTATAGTCTGCACCATACTGAAGCAGAATGAGTCTAATACATGTATTATTGAATAATATCTAATGTTGACACTTATTCATGAAAATATGGAAAAGTTGTTTGTCGTGTGGTTGACGGAGAATCAGCTCAAAGTAGATACTCTTGAAGTCCACTTTCCAAGGTAAATGTTATACATCACTGGTTAACAAAATGTATTCAATGAGTACCACCTCAGAAAACATTTGGCTCTCCAAGTACCACAATAATGACCAACATTAAAATACAGTGGCATAGTAGGCCTAAACATGCATTTAAAAACAAGGCATATTTTTATTTTAACAAGTATAATAAATATTTCTGGCCACTGTAAAATTTCACACAGTTTCAACATTAAAGCTGTATATGAATATTCAATTAAGTGAATCTTTGGCGTACCACTAAATGGAGCTCTTGTACCACTACAATTGGGGGAATCATTGCTGTACATTATTATTAAACTACTTAATAAAATTACTGTAGTTGTTTGGAGTACATGCTATTGTATTGTGTTTACACAATATGTAGTGTATTGCATTTTTTTCTTTGTAAAATGCAAGTTACGTGTTAAAATTGTGCTGTTTCAGGGGTCAAGCACTAATTTGATTAAGTTCATTTCAATAGGAAACGATTTGAGAAGTGTTTTGCGTTAAAAACTCAGTTAGAGCAGTGGTCCCCAACCTTTTTGTATCCGCGGACCGGTCAACACTTAATAATTTGTCCCGCGGCCCGGGGGGGTGTCCTTTTTTTCTTTCTTTCTTCTTTGTCATGAAAAAGGGACGTTTTTGTCATGAAAAAGGGAGTTTTTTGTGGTTGGTGCACTATTTGTAAGTGTATATTGTGTTTTTTGTGTTGATTTAATAAAAAATAAAAAAAATAAAAAATAAATAAAAAAAAATATATATTTTTTTTTTTATAAAAAATTCTTCTGCGGCCCGGTACCAATCGGTGGTTGGGGACCACTGAGTTAGAGGACCAATTAAGCTCGTAAGCTGAGGTACTACTGTACAAATAAAAGTAATCTAAGTAAAATTAAGGCATTGCCTACGTAGATACTGTAGGTAGGACTATTTTTAAAATGTATATTTTTTTTTTTTTATGCCGTCTTGCAGTATTCCTATTCTCTATTTTCTTCTTTTAGTCAAGGATAAACTATGCCATTCTGCTGAGTGGTGTCTTTCAACTTCCAATCATATTGCAAAAATATTCTTAGCAACATTACATGTATGATTTATCAAGCACAATTTATTAAAGTAAATGTATTACATTTAATAGCGTTTACTCCTCAGTATGATTGAGTCCTAAGTCCCGTTGTTTATAATTGCGATAAAATAAATGTGTCCATTAGAGACTATCTAAACCTCACATCCAAATTACAGAACTCCTATTAGCTGTGGCCTTGGCCATGAAGCTGAGTTACTGCCATGTCAAGTACAGGCCTACAATCAATAGATGGTGTAATTACCAAATTCCTCCAGGACAAAGACTCCCTTCACTGTATTGCACTTTTTTATGTGACTCAGCTCTATGAAAACCTATAAAAACAAAAAACAAAAAAACAACACAAGACAGAACATTATTAACTCAACAACACTGGATGAAAGATCAAACTTTGTATTGAAAAAATAAAAAACAAATCAAACAAAATAAAGAACCAGGTTCAAACTTGTCATATTCAGGATGAAAGGTAAAAAAAACAGCTAGATGTGGAATGCAAGCTTTTACTAGCTAACAGAGGAAAATAAAAAAGGCATAATATGAGAAGTTTCCATGATACATGGGCAATAGTGAAACTGCTAATTCAAACTCAAAATGAATTGTTACTGTTTGAAATTAAAAGGGTTTTTGGTAAAAGAACAGTATCCAGGAGATGCAAAACAGCCCGTAAATGCATACATGGAATTTCCTTATCAAAAAAATAGACAAAAGGACATACAGCTACAACAGAAAAAGAAAGAGGGGAAACAAAAAGGAACCCAATAAGATGTTACAGCTAAGAAGCAAACACAGCAGAGGTTGTATACCTTCCGCTCCTTGCAGGGGGAGAAAGCATGGGAGAGAAATGGTTTGGATTATTATCGGACAGAAGAGCACAAACACTCAACGACACTCTGGGTGGGTGGGTGGGCACTGTCTATCCACAGAAGCTTCGCAGCGACTTAGTTGAGAATCTAGCCAAGAACGACCAAATAAAAAGACCCAAACCCTGCAATTACTACAAAAAAAGGACTAGTCATTTGACTGTAGTGGTAAAAGCTAGCTTCACCTTTGTTTCCATCCCCCAAAGCCCTCCATGCCTCCTCCTCCAGCAACAAGGGCTGACACCTCACGCTCACACAAGCACAACAAATTAACGAGGGCAGTCATTGACGGACACTTGTGATGTCGTCTCCAATACCTTCTCAGCGCAAATGCAATGCAATCTGTGCTTGTCACTGGGAGCCTTTGAGGCTTTAATTTAAATTGGATCCATTCCATTTACAGCAGAGTAAGTTTCAAACTGAAAGCGCAATTAAACATGTCACAAACCAGTGTCAAAAAGATCAGCAAATACTGACAGTATAAAACTAAACAGTGTTTTGTAATAAAGGGATCCAAAACATGTAGATAAACTGAACTATATGTATATTTTGATTGTAAAATTGTGGTTCGTAGTACAGTGGAACCTACATAAGTCACATGCCTCCCAAATTATATATCGCAAAATACGTCAGATCATCGATGGGAGCTAAATAACTATTGGAATATTTATTATGTTTTCTATGGCATTTGTGCAATCTACTAATAAAAGTTTCAACCAATTCCATCAATCAGTTTATGGCGAGCGTATTATTGATCAAGTTGTACTATACAGTGGTTAACGTATTAATACACTTTTATGATATCCACAAATGTTTAAAAATGCTAGTTTTATTAAATGACTTACTTTTATACTGGCATGACTCTTAAAAAGTAGGGGTGTGCCCATCGATCGGCTACTGATCACATACTTTTTGATTCAAAAGTATGTGAGCAAGGTGTGTTAGCCATTGCTGATTTAAGTCTTGAAACAACATCTAGAAAAAAGTGCTTGGTAAAGTTTAAGTGTAATTTGAACCGTGTTCCAGCAGAAAGTAAGCAGCTATTAACAGGAATTTAACAAGTAGATTAATAATAGTCTAAAGAGACAATAATATAACAACAACTGTGGGTGTGTCAGATTTGTAGCGGCCAAAGTACACGACATGTAAGAGAAGGGGGGATTGATCCATAAATTAGTGGTGTCTAAACCAAGGATAGTATCAGTGTATGGTAGATACTACAATAGTTACAACGATAGTTAAATTTTTTCTAAATCATTTTTGGTGTTGTTTTTGTTCATGTTTACACACTCAAGGAATAATTCCCTGCACACAAGAGTAATTTGACAGAAAAAAAACAAAGGATTTAAATGAGTGGTAGATTTTTGCACTTGTGTAGTTATTGACTTTGTTTTAATAAAACAATTGTATGTAAAAACACAATAATGAACTTGTTTCAATATTGTGTTGATATTGTTAAACTCTCAGTATCCCTCACCATAAATTAGTTTACAAACTTACAGCTGAAACGCGTGATGATTGATATCAGAATCGGCAGCATAAAACCCTGATCGGAACAGCTGTATTAACAGCATTAAAAAATATTTCCTATGCTATAGAAAACTTTTGAAAATTGAAAATTTGAAAACCGCCGTATTGGAATATTCGACTTTGGAAGTTCCACTGTATTTGACATTGCACTGTGGCCAAATATATCAGTCCATTCATAATACTACATATTCAGTCACCTACGAGGTAGGACTAAACATGCTTATACTTTTGTTACCACTGACATTTAATAATTGTAGTTGTTTTAGAGCCAGTAACAAGATATTTTCTATTCTGTTTTAGGTTGGATTTGAGATTTGTGAAAAATGCCAACACAAAATATTGGCTTTTGACAAATAGTTCCGTCACAGCTAGATTACAATTCAATGTTCCACTGAACAACACACAGACGAGTGACAAGTTAGAGAAAATAAAAAGGTGCCGCTGGAGTTCAAGGCAGGATTGCTGGAACATATATCAATGATTTAATGTATCAGAGTTATATAATGCATTTGTACAATGAGCCAAAAATATAGGAAATTCATCAAATGGGGCTTAATACACTGGGTTTAAAAATCATTGATTATGATAGAAATATGAACCTATTGTACTGTATTTGATGCTGTGATTTGGGCCAAAGAACAATTCACGACATTGTCTTCACTGAACAATGGCTCAGTTTACACTGCACACCAAATCGGATTTTTATGCCTTTAAGTAACACAGATCAGATATTTTTTTGCCAGTCCAAACACTCCAAAGTCCTTCAAATCTGATATTTTCGCACCAGATTGGACCACATCAGGAGGTAGAACGAATCCGTTTGGAATCCGATCTATATAAACATGTCTGCAGTCCAAAACGGCAATGGGACCTCTTTGCGACTTTCATGTAATCTTTGGTCGAGCTACGCCGTACAGTACATGTGCGCAGCACGACCACTTTTCTTTTTGCAGTTGTCTTCTTCCTCCTCCTGCAGTTGTTTTCAACCATCTGACTACCCATTAACACGCTGATCTGTGGCATGCATGTTTTCTTATGTAGTAGCGACTTCCTTGTTAGTTTACGGAATCCGGTCAACTTCCTTTTATCAAACTGTGCATGCAAGTGATGTCAATGCAACATTTGGGCCTGTGCGCTTTAAAAATTGGGTTTGATAACAGTCTGTAAAGTTAACAGTCTGATGGAATAAGTCAGATTTCGAAAAAATCAGATTTTGTCCACTTTGGCCTGCAGTGTAAACGTGGTGAAGGAGGTCATAAATGCCTTATGCATTGATTCAAGGATGGTTTGGGAATAAAATAATTGGTGAATCATGTTGCTGCTGTATATTATTCACTTCTTTCAACTTAACTCAACAGAATGTGTACGTCACTGACATCTTACTAAGAAAAATGGCACAGGAATCTGTGTCAATGTGCATTGAACACCAACTAAGCAATGTATCTGGGATTTTCCTTTAATTTGTCACTCGCCTGTCCAAGGGCTCACAAACTGTGCAGATGTGAGGACAACACAAAATGATGTTTGAGGACCCAGCCTTAGGTGTCAAAGTTGCTACTAAATAGGCAATTATTAATGAAAAGTCTTAAAACAAGCTCATCAGTCTTACCACTGATGTGCATCACATACACACAGTAACACTTAATTTCCTCCCACACAGTAAATGGACAAGAGGTTTTATCTCCCAAATGTGAAAAGAAACACATGGAGGGATGTGTTGTTATTATTTTGGAAATGCAGGCATGCAAGGCAAACACACAGACTAACACAAAAAGAAGAAATAAGCAAACCCAAAACACAAAAGCGCAGACATGAATTCTTCCTCCAAGGGAAAACATCTTGCACGATGCGAGAAAATGCCAATCAAACGTTTTATCAGACAGTATGTTTGGACTAAAAGCTAAAACTAGAGGAAGACAGTCATGACATGAAAAAAAAGGTAAAAAAGCAAACTGGAGAGACGAGCAGAAAGGCATAGAAAAGGATGGGATGAAAACTGGATTTGACTATGAGTGAGTTTGTTTTCATGCCCTTCAGTGAGATGTAAAGCCTCTTTCTGCGATGGTCCTGGCTACTTACCTGACTGTGCATGAATTTCAGGTTGATTCCTTCCAGCGTGACTTGCAGCAATCCCCCCTCGCCAGTTTTCATGTCCTGGACCGGGAACTCTCCCCCCAACTCTGGGCCTAAAGAAATACGTTTTGAACTATTACGGACTGAAAAAAGGGGCTTAGATTCATGTCTGATTGCTTATTTTGGTTTCTTACATGGACACATCAAAAACTAATGCAGTCGAATTAATAAAAAAAATTGAGGGGTTAATTACGATCTGTAATGAATATATCTAATTAATCTCTTTGATCTCACCTGAAAAATGCTGTGAAAAGCCCTTTAGGTATTTTCCTTCATATATTATATTACTACCAAAAGTTTAAACTATAAAGGAATATGTTTTATACTTGGAAATCATTTATTTACTGGCAGAAAATTGTTTTTATACTTTTAGACAATTTTTTATTTTTATTTTACCTGGGCATGACGAAACATTTTTTGGGGTTTATGGAGTTTTGGCAGTAATTTCATCACATAATATGAACCTTGACTCACTGTACAAATGTTTAATCCGCCCATTGTGTACCAACTGCCATTTTTTGCCAGGCAGCACAGCCATTGCGGGCGGGCTGCCAGCAGTGTTGTTGATAGCTACTGTGCTACTTTACTAGCTCAAAATGAGTCCAAAGAAACCAATGGTCAAGCAACGTGTGGTTTGAAGCATTCAGGAAGTACGCATAGCGTTGTCGACAATGCCTGCTCCCTCCCTTCCGCTGCACATCAACAAGATTAACCGACATGGTAAAGTGGATTTTATTTTTTATTCCTAAACATTTTGGCGACCAGGCTATTAAAATTAAAGAGTTTTGTGATTTTAACATGTGAGTGCACCACAGTGTGGGTGCATGTGGCACAATATTGATGATGTGGCAAATAAATAACAACGCACTAGACATGACTTTAATGAATCTGTCATGATATTTTGATAACCCTATCAAAAACATGATCACAATATTTCCTTATTTATTTAGTATACAAACAGTTCTTTTCATTGGTGATGTCTATTACAATAACACCACGGACATATTCTGCAACTGACATCAGGTGGTGTTTTTAAGTCAAAAAAGAAATTGGAGTGCATTGTGGGAACTACCCTGGATTCATATATTCGTTTAAAAGAGAACTGCACTTTTTTGGAATTTTGCCTACCGTTCACAATCATGAGAGACAGGAGCGTCAATAATATAAGGTTGTAAATTTGTCCAAAAATAGTCATCTTCCTTGTCTGTTTCCAAGTCTGCCCTGATTAAAAAACACACCAGTGTTATATTCTGGAAGTAGGAACGGATGCTTCAAGTCAGACGTGCACTGCGATGAAAAAATAAATCAATGCGTGGAATAAATGAGTCCCGGAAATGATTAAAATGATCAAAATACGGTAAATATTGAACATATTACATATTGTTATGAACGTGTCTGTTACGACAGAAAACGTTGCTGAGGGTTTTGACGTGGTTTTAGAGGGCTTTGAAGGCTCCAACAGTGACTCCCATTAGCCGTATCTTTCAAGCGTTTATCATCTTTGAATTCGTAAAAAAAAAAAAAAGACGTGTTCTTGTCTCTCATGATGATTGTGAACGATGTGCAGTTCCCCTTTAAGTCTATAGATTACATATTTTAGAAAAATAACCCTTAAATGGTTAAAAAAAAAGGTGGATTAAACTAACATATCGATAGGAAGCCCAATTTAGGATAATATGCAACATTTATGGACTTTTCTTCTTTGTCACATCCTAAGTGGTTCTGTTATTTCGTGCAGTGATAAAAATAACCTGTGATAAGCTAAATTTAAATATTTCGTAGAATCTCATGTATTTTGTTATGACAACAATGATCCTTGAATCCTTGATCTACAAAAAAAATGTCCATACCTGGTTTTGAGCTTTGCTGTCTGGCTGCCGCTCTTTCCATACTATCTTTAACACAGTAGTAGAGTTCGCGACACTAAAAAAAGACAGGAAATGTTATGATACATATAAAAATTAGAGCTACTTTTTTTTTTTAAATAAAAAAAGGGAAATAAGACTTCTGACCTTTTTGGTATAGAACTTATTGAGTTGTGTCTCTTGGCCGTTGCGTCTCCAGAGACATAAAACCTTTGTCTTGGGGCAATAAGTCATGTTGATGAGCTTTTCGTACCACCAGCGCTCATACACTGTGCCAATGTTGCTACGCAGGACTATGCAGTCGTCACAGACCTGCCACATCAATGAATAATGTGTTAATCTCTTGAACAATGGATATGAGCAATTTAGAATGGCATAGTGATGAGAACGCTGACCTCCATGAAAAAAAGGTCACCGGTTGTATCAGTACCAGCATGTACAACAAACGTTTGCTTCTTTATATGACGACTTCCACAGGCCCTGATAGACAGCTCACGGCCGTTCTAAACAGTAATGGACAAATCATTACTAGTGATACACAAGAGGACAAACAATGACATGCAAGACACAAATACTGACCATTTGGGCCAATTTGTCCAGCAGCTCATTGATCTCTTGGCTGTAGGTGAGGCCAATGTGGGACTTTCCCATCAAACGTCTCACTTTCTTCTTGATGTCATTTTTGCTCACCTACACAAACATAAGGTTGAATGGGGAGGGAAGTGTCTATGATATGCCATAGTGCAGACAAACATTACATACTTTCATCATGAGCATGTATGCAACCATGTTGTGCAGCAAAGTAGTCAGCAGTTTGTCCTCATCGTCCTCCAGGCGCTTGCGGTCTTGTTCTCCCAATGACAGGTACCTATTGAATATTATTACGAGGAACACAAGTTTTTTTCAGCATTGTGTCGGGCTATTTCATTAAGGATTAATAACCAGATAAGCTGAGTTTTTGATGAAAATAGCTTTGTAGTTGTCATATTATCCTATAAAATAAATAATTTGTGTGTCTGACTGACACCTATAAGAATGTGTAGCTAAACTTTATTACTGTATATTAGGTAGTCCCCATGCTGTAGGTGTAGGCTACACAAATTAAGAACCAAAACATATAGCGATCAAATCATAACCATTTGCGATTTGAGCATGGTGGAATAAAATGTTGGAAGTCACCGTCCCTAACTAGTGACATGCGATATAAGAAAATGGTAGGATTTGAGTTGGTTTGTGGGTTTAAATGAGAGATACCGGTAATCAAACTTTCAAACCTTTCAATCATCTCTTGGGGTCGCTGGTCCAATCCCATCCCTTCACGCTCTAACATGACACCATCTAAGAAGGCATCCTCCCAGAACTGCACCTGGTCCCAAAGCGTTGAGCGCTCTTTACCTGAAAACACGTAATATAGTTCAACACAAAAACTACATTTTACATGGCTGTCTATAGGAGGGGTGTCCAAACATTTTCCACTGAGAGCAGCACACTGAAAAAGAACACATTCAGGGCCATTTTGATATATTTCATGTTCAAAACTAATACTATATATATTATGTCCCCTCAATTTAGATAAGTGTTAAAGGTCCCAGGGACCCAAAAGGGTGTCAGTCATTGAAGTGTTTGAAAATAAGTCTTTTTTTTCTTTTCTTTAATACTTAAATATTTATAGATCAACTTCAGATCTATCCATTGACATACAGTTGAAATTTTCTTGTTTTATTCTCTTTTTGTCAAATAAAACGTTTTTTATGGCAAAAATACCTAATATAAAATATTTCCCCAAATAAAATGTTCCAAGTGGAATATTTGATGTGAAATAATTCGAATTTTAAAGAGGTAAATAATTCCGAACGACATTGTGTCATTGTTTTTTGAGTTGATTGTACATTTGTATTATTTTTTTTTGTTTTATGCCTTTTTTGTCAAATGCATATACTGGTGTATGTGTATATATATATATATATATATATATATATATATATACACATACATACATACTTGCATACATACACATATATATATACACATACATACATACACACACATATATGTATATATATATGTATATATATATATGTCAACTTGGTCAGCATTATTCTGTCAGCCACCTCCACAATGCTGTCTCGCCGCCAGCCTAGGATAGTCAGCTCTTTTAATCAGTTTATTAAGTCTGTTTCTGTCTCTGACCATGCTACGATGACATAGAACACCCCAGAAGCCACCAGAGTGTCCTAAAAGGTGCGCAACAGTGACCCGCACACCCTGAAGGACCTCAGTCTCTAACAGGTGTAGGCGACTTTGACGCTTCTTATACACAGTCTTTATATTGTGAATCCAGTCCAGTTTATTGTTGAGGTGAACAACAAGGTATTTAAATGAGTCTACTATTTGTATATCTGATCCCTGAATGTTCACTGGTGTGGGTGGTGGAGCTGACCGCCGGAAATCAATCACAAGCTATTTTGTTTTACTGGTGTTCAAGTGCAGGTGATTACATGCACACCAGTCAACAAAACCTGAGATGACTTCTCGGTATTCCTGCTCGCTCCCCTCAGACACACATCCCACCACTGCGGAGTCGTCTGAGAACTTATGCAGATCGCAGCGGTTGGAGTCATGCCTGAAGTCTGAGGTATAGAGCGTGAACAGGTAAGGTAAGCGTACCGTCTCTCTAGGAGGCTCTGTGCTGAAAACTACCACATCTGAAAAACAGTTAAGCAGTCTAATGTACTGCGGCCTGTCGAAGAGGTAGTTAATGATTCATGCAGCCAGTTGATGGTCCACTCCCGCCTCTTCCAGTTTCACCCACAGCAGTGCTGGCTGGATGGTGTTGAAAGCACTGGAGAAGTCAAAGAACATGACTCTCACCGCACTTCCCTGCAGTCTCCAGGTCGGTGAGGGCCCAATGCAGCAAGTAAATGATGGCATCATCCACCCCGATGCCTTGACAGTAAGCACACTGCAAGAGGTTTATTGTTGTCACGGTCTGTACGCGTAAGTTGCTGGGGATTATCCACTCCATGGTCTTCATGAGGTGGGAGGTCAGGGCAACAGGTCTGAAGTGGTTCAGGCTCCATGGGATGAAGTGTTTTAGGGATTGAAACTACACAGGAGGTCTTCCAGAGTGTAGGGACTTTTTCCAGGCTGAGGCTTTGGTTAAAAATGTAAATGGACCACAACAGTTAACTGGTCCACACATTCCCTGAGTAGCCTGGAACTGATGCCATCTGGGCCTGTAGCCTTCCTGACCTTGTTCCTTCCCAACTCCCTCCTCACTTGTTCCAGACTCTGGGAGTGTTGGGTGGGTGATGACTGGGTGCGGTGAACTGGGCTGGTGGGTTTGGGGGGCTGACTGAGAGGGGTTTGTTAGGAAGGTGGGGAACATGCTGAGGACTGGTGTGGTGTGGATGTGAAAGGGTTGCAGTGGGGTCAGAGTCAAACCTGGTGAGAAAAACATTGAGTTTGTTGGCCCACTCTTGGTTGCCAGAAGCCTGGTGGCCACTTCCACCTCTCCCATGACCTGAAATCTGTTTCAGGCTGGACCACAAATCACAGATGTTATTTTTCTCCAGCTGTTGTTCCATTTTTTGTTTGTAGTCTTTCGTATGTCTCCTGGTCTTATATTTAACATTCCACTGGACTCTTCTAAGTGCCTCCATTTTTCCTGAGGTGAAAACCCCTCTTCTTCTCATTTAGTAGGTAGGGCCTTCATCTCTGTGGTGACCCAGGGTTTATTGTTGGGAAAACATCAGACCATCTTGAAGGGCACAGTGTTTTCCACACAAAGTTAATATACTGTATCATGTGATGCACTCAGTCAAACTGTCAATGTCCTCTCCATTTACATGGCTAACACACAAAACATGCATCTAAAAAGGTCAATAATTCATACCAATATTGATTTTTATTCATTATTATTTTTTCAGCAATAACAGTTCCAAAATAAACTGCCTGCATGGCAGCTTTGTTATAATAGTTCCAATATTGCAACATTTACACATTACACTAGTTTATCTTATTCCACTTTATGTATTACTTATTTTAGTTTTTTTAGTAGTGTTTATAAAATGTGCTGTGGACCATAAAAAAGTGCCCGCAAAATCCCCCTGTTTTTAAACATTAACACTTGATTGCACTTGATTTTCACTCTTTCAATTGTGTGCTCTTTATAAATGATACGTCGAAATAATAAAAAGAAATGAGATAAGGCAATTCACATATTTTGATCATGGAAGTATCAGTAAGGAGGCATTCAAGACTGACTGCTACACCATAACAATTGTGGAGACATAAAGGGAGAATTTCTCACAATTTCCACACAAAAAAAGACCTACACAACTTTGAGTTTGCGCTCACAGAAAAACTGGAAAAAAAACCCACATCACGACGCAGATTATAATCAGAGCTACACTTGGTGAATGGCAGGCATGAACGGCATTTGCACCCCACACACAGGGAAAAGGGCAACAGCAAGAGATTAGCCCTACTTAGCGAAAAGGTTTCCATGGCAGCATCCTCTAGTTGATCCCAAACGGAGCTCTTATCACGGCCTGGAAGATTTTTCCCCAGGACACGTATGAAGCAGGAGAGAAGAGAAGCATAGGGGGTTAGGCTAAGAGGTGAGAAGAGTTAATGGCATAAAAAAGGAGCAGACCAAGCCCAGAAAATACAAAAATGGAGACAAAGACAAATCTGATTGACAGCAGTGATTTTGATAGGTGGGCTTTAAACCAGGCAAAACATACCAAGCAGGCCTTCGCAAAGATAGATCCTCATGCTGATATCCTCCATAGGCTGAGTGGGCATCCCCTTTGCAATTGCAGTTGCGTGCTCTTTTGCCCCTGGTTTCAGTGTATGAGTCTTTCCCTGTCGAAGACAGAGGACTGTCACATTTTTGTTACAGTAAAAAAATAAAAAATAAAAAATACAAGATTGTATAATCAAAAGACAAGACAAAATGTTTGGGTTGGATTTCTCAACTTTAGCTGAGACGAACCAGAACATGAAAATAGGGTATTAATACCCATCAAATAATACTGTAATATACTATTTCCCTTGTACGTGCAGTGAGTAACCCAACTTATGAGTGTTTTGAGATACGAACTGTGTCCCGGCTAACTGTAACGCTTTAAATTAAGAGCATAAAATTGAGTTACGAGACTCCCCATCGACAACTAATTATCAGAATGAATCACGTAAGATCTGTCCAAAACATCCGGTGTCACTCGCTAACAATAGCTTATAGCTACTGATCGACATAACTTTGTTTTGTAACCATTGGGACGGACTAAGTGAGTATCAAGGAAACAGCAGAGAAGAAGCGGATTGTTTTAATTGAAATAAAAGGGTCATATTATGCAAAAGCAACTTTTCTTACCTGTTGGTACCCGTTTTTCAGTGTTTGGGATCCCCATAAATCCCATAAAATCCGAAATCAAACCATAGAGCCATGGTGGACATGTTTATAAAACAATCTTGCCTTTTTCCAATCACCAAGAGAGCCATTTGGAACTCGAGACTTTGGAAACATATTTTGCCTTAGTTATATCATGTTCATATATTATAGAGGTTTACCCGAATAGCTTTGCACTAGTCCATCGTTTTAATCCAGTTGTAGTCCAAAATTGTAGCCAGTAAATTCCTTAATTTTGTCTATTCCCTTGTTGTAAGGCAGACTGGCTCATGCAATCAAAAATCCTCTTTTCTAATAAAAAGTAGGTTATAGTTTTAACATAGATCTCTTAGTAGACCCGGCATAGAAGCACTAAAAACTAAAACATGGCTGACGGTGTGGAGACACATTCGAAGTGAGCATAGCCTGGAGGCAGAAATTAAGTCTGCCCACAAAACAGAGCATTCCAAAGAGACAGTCAGACAGCGGCTTAAAGAGGGTCTGTAAAACATCATCTATACAACATTTGGATCAAAGCACCACCATTACATTTTATGTAGACCAAAAAGGAAGTGCTTTAAATGTAGAAAACAAATAAATAAATAACCCTTTTAAAAAAAGAAATCATCAAAAACACGACTGATCACATACCTGACTTGAAGAAACAGTTGGAGCGTTGCCCTGCTTGGCTGAATCAAACTTAAGCAGGAGTCAAACGCCAATCAAAAACGTTAAAATAATATATAACCGACGGACATTTATCCATGAAAATGTGGAGAGGCTGCTGATTTGACAGAGAAATAGCTCAAAGAATACACTGTAGAAGTCCAATCTACTATAGTAATTAATAGTACATTTTATTGTATTGTTTTTTTTTATACCAAATTTCATATCTAAAGGTTTGTTTCTCTTTTTAAAAAGCTGTGTTACATGTTTTAAAGAGGCAAAGCATGGATTAAATTGATTTCAGTTCATTTCGATGGGTGACTGATTTAGGATACAAGTGTTTTGAGTTATGAACCAATTAAGCTTATAAGTTGAGGTACTACTTTATCTAAACCCCCATAACTTCAACCGCTTTTGTTAGGGTAGTGTTCTGGGACAACACAAAACTGTAATCTTTGTTTTACCTGATTACAGTATGGATCAAATTACTAGTGTAGGTCTAAATCACCTCAGTTATTTTTCCCACAGAAAATGAAATGCATGATGAGTCATATTTGGTGAACTTACAAAGACTGAGCTGGTGGCAGGGTTTGTTTCAATCTCACTGTCAGAGAGGGTCCCTCTGGACTGAGCTAAATGCAGAGCGCTTCTCCCACCCAGGCCATCTCCCGCCGTGCTGCTCAAGTCACTGTCAGCACCCAGTGTCTCTCCAGAGCTGAAACTTATCTAAACATGCACAAGTAATAATTTCAATATAAACGCTTCAGTTTACGGATTCTGTAAATATCAAATATTTTGAAATGATGAAATTATGACCTACCACCGTGCTCGCCTCTGAGTCTTGGCTTGTACTTCTCGTCAAGATGGGAGGTTCTGAACTTGTTACGGACTCTGTGTCGCTCTTCTGAAAAGCCAAGGGGGAAACAAAAAGAGGCACTAGTGGTAATGTCCAATGGGCATACTTTACATATTAAAATTACAGGTTGTGTACTGTACCTAGTGAGGCACAAAATGCAGCAATGCGGATTACATCACTGCTTCTTTGAACATTGTAGGTTCTCTTTGTTTGAATTCAGAAAATATTATGTAGACCCTGCACTAACCTGAGAAGCAGATGTGACACTGAAACCACTATCAGCACTGATCTGTGATTTCTTCTCCTCTGCATCAGTCACCTGAGGGCGCTGCTGCTTTGCCCCTTCAGCCCCTGAGGGAGGAGTACAACTGTCAGTCCCATTATCAACGTTTCACCAACCTTACTTTGCTGCGAGTTGACCAATTCAAAGCCAGCAACAAAAGCAAAAAAGATCTACTCCATTCATGTACAATAATCATTTCAGCACTTAATAGACCAAACTAAATCTGGTGACAACTACATCTTCTATGAAAACATATTTTTCCATAATTAACCTGTTGCTACAAACATTACAGTACAGAATTGTAATTGCACCTACCACATGAAGGTCACAGCAATATTGGGATTTTGAAAACATCTTTTGAGAGCAAAATAATTATATATACATGAGAAATTTAGTGATTTTTTTTTTTTTTTTTTTTTACCTTAACCCTTGTGCATTCAAATGCCCAAACTGGGCCCCTAAAGGTTTTCCTTATGTGATATAATTGTTGAGTTTCAAGATTAGTGTTCTGAATTTTTGCCAGGGGTTTTTTCAAAATGTTTATTTATATTGTACTTGATTGAACTGAATATAATCTACTATGTGCCGCTTGCCTACTCTCATTCAAGCTCTGTAGGCACGGTAAAAATAATATTTGTCTGTCTACTGTACCACAACCAATGTCATGAATTATTGAACTATTAAACGCTGTAATTAGACCTCAATTATTCCTCATTTTCAAAAAAATTGCACATATAGCATTTTACCATTATTAAAAAAACAGTTATTTGCCTAAATGCCATAAAACATAGGAAAACATAAATAATAAAAATTTTGTATAAATTAGATACTTCAAGCGTTGAAAGTTAAGAAAAAAATATTATATTGCTGACTTATGAGACTTCTTAAACAGATTTTCTTTTTTTTTTTTTTTAAATAAGAGTACGTTTGTATCGTCAATTTTTACAGTTGCACAAGGGTTGAACCTAAACAAGGCCCCAATCATGCTTCCAGCTATTTTCTTTAGCGTTAAATCAGTACAAAAGACGTGTTAGCTTTAAGACATTCAGGATCAACCCAAGAGTGCATCAACATCATAAATCTGACGTCTAAATACTTCAGCCAATCTGATATTTATTTTTTCAAATAAGCCTAGTGGTATACCGAATATAAAAACAGAGCTTGAAGAAAGGGCCTTGAGGTGAAATATGCACTCTTTATAAAGAAACACCATGTAGACTTTTATGAAAACACATTAACAATAACATTCTGGCTGTTAAGGAAAAAAACTAAATAGTTACGAGCTATCCTTTAAACCCAAAAAATTGCAAAGACAGTTCATGTGAATAGTTAATTTATGTAAAACGATCATTAAAATGTTATATCAAGCAACTTTAGGAGGACCAGACAGAGAAAAGACAAGGGAGCAAACCCAAAGTGCAATAAAATAGTGACAAACAACCACAAATGAAAACAAAACTGCAAGAGCGTGTAGCAGTGTAACACTCCATTACTTAGCGCAACATTAAGTATTTGCCAGTGCTGCCGATGTGGCTCAAGTTACAACAACACACAGACACAGGCAGTTGGGCATGCCGACAAACAACAAGTGTTTGACAGTCTACAATACGTCGTTTGTAACATGACATATTTGCGAATGGCTTTGAAAATATTTTCTACAACAAAATAAAACATAAAAAAGCAACTGTAAATGACAGTTGAAGAGCCGGAAAGGGCAACTTTCTTCTTATATCTTGATACAAGGTCTAACATTAGAAAGAGCTTGCCTGTAAACTAAAGTAACTAATTTATTGCCATAAGTGAAAAGCTATGCTGAAAACTTAACTGAACTGAAAGGTGTTTAACTTCTATTTATGTGTTTAGATTCTCAACAATTACCGTATTTTTCGGACAACAAGTCACAGTTTTTTTCATAGTTTGGCCGGGGGTGCGACTTATACTCAGGAGCGACTTATGTGTGAAATTATTAAACACCCATCCATCCATCCATTTCTACCGCTTATTCCCTTTCGGGGTCGCGGGGGGCGCTGGCGCCTATCTCAGCTACAATCGAGCGGAAGGCGGGGTACACCCTGGACAAGTCGCCACCTCATCGCAGGGCCAACACAGATAGACAGACAACATTCACACTCACATTCACACACTAGGGCCAATTTAGTGTTGCCAATCAACTTATCACAATACCGCAAAATATCAAATATTATTTAGCTCATTCACGAAAGGGACTAGATATAGTATAAGATTTCATCGTATTTATTGATTAGGAGTGACAGATTGTTTGGTAAACGTATACGTAAACGCATGTTCTATATGTTATAGTTGTTTGAATGACTCTTACCATAATATGTTACGTTAACATACCAGGCACATTCTCAGTTGGTTATTTATGCGTCATAAAACGTAAACTTATTCAGCCTGTTGGTCACTATTTATTTATTTTAAATTGCCTTTCAAATGTCTATTCTTGGTGTTGGATTTTATCAAATACATTTCCCCACAAAATGCGACTTATACTCCAGTGCGACTTATATGTTTTTTTCCTTCTTTATTATGCATATTTGGCATGTGTGACTTATACTCCGGAGCGACTTATACTTCGAAAAATACAGTATTTAGAAGTTGGTCAAAGATGGCAACAACAGTGTGTAATAGACTGCATATAAAGGTATTCAATTTTAAGAGTCCATTGTCATACTAATGCCTAGGCATATTAATGTTTTATGTGTCATAGGCAGTCTTTTGCATCTGCTGATGTAAATACATCACTGGCTATAAAAAGGCAGAAAGGGGTGGAAGAAAAAGATCAACAGTTTAATACCCCAATCCTTTTTTTTATGTGTGAAGTCTCTTACTCTGTGGTTTTTCCATAGATTTTTGCTTATCCTGGTGCTTGCTCCACAATTCTACCCAAGATGCATTGCAAGCAAGGAGAGAAAGACAGAGAGTCAGAGAGCAGGTTGAAAAGGTATGTATGGTGGATGAGCATTAAAATCAAAACAAATTAAAAGAGCATTTCAAAGAAAACTGCATTCGTAGAATGTTTTGTAATGTTTGCATGTAGCTGCGTCTGACCAACCCTGAAAAGGACATGTCCCTTCAGGCTAAGTTCATCATGCGAGACAGCTACTATGGTAACATCACAACGCACTCATAGCACCTGGAGAGCCACACAGACTTCTGAAAGTGCTCAGACTACCGAACACTTCATAAATTCAAGTCGTTTGGCTCTCCAGAGAAACGAGAGGGACTGCCTAATTGAAAAAGAGCATGGAATGTGGTTGGTAGGCTGATAAGCCACTAGGTGAAATGAGAGCAGTTGCAAAAGCTGGGATGCACATCTCACAGCATTCTGTAGAATTGAGGCTGCAGCTTTAAATAGGAAGAGAAGGGATGTGCGGGGTGAAAGAGGTGTCACATTGCTTGACTGGAAGTCTCCCCGGTATACAGACCCAGAATAAGTCTAAAACATTTAAGAATAATTTGGAAAATTTAGTGTTTATAGAAATAAAAAATTACATTTAGTTCTTAACTGGGACTGTTTACTGGGACTGATGTTTTCACCCTCCATGCTGAGAGCAAAAGGAGCTGGTCATTTTAAACAGCACAAATTGTAGGAACCTGCAGTAAAGGCACAAGCGAGCTGGGTTTTTTCTAGGGATGCCCATTTGACTTGTTTACCTGGTCCGCTACTGCAGATTTAAGTTATTAGGAGAAGGGAAGGAATAAAAAGACATGCAGTCTAGGTGCTTAGAGGCTGACGACAGACCTCGACGGAGGAGGCAAACGGGGACAGAGATGTTTAAGGAAGGCAAGACAACACAATCCGAGCAGGATGACAGGGTTATATTCCAAACACTTTCACTGTTCATTTTTGAGGATTTTAACAAATATAGGTTTTTTCACAGCTTTATTTTGCATTACTAGGGCTATGCCAAAATCATCGTAATTAAGCTGGGAAAACGTGTGGAATATTGTAACACCTGTATCGTCCAGGACAGAAGAAAGGGACTTTCTTGGGAATAGTTTGACGGGGGTAGGAACTCGTTCCAGGGTTGATGAACTTTGTAAGGGATCTCACAGTGCACATGCAACCAGGTCGGAGTGGCGTACACACCAATGGAGGCAATAAAGTTTTCTTCATTCAGACTCCGGGTATCAAAATGGCGGGCCCCTCTGCCCATAGCGTGATGAGGTAGCTGCAGATGAGGAACGTTGAGAAGACCTTGAGGTTTGGCAGCCTCCATGCGACCGGAAGGACTCTCTTTACTCCCTGGGCTACCAGCACTGTCTGTGGGGCTTCGCTTGCGCTTTTCCGGGTCTAACAAGTTACCAAATTAAAAAGGGGCCACAGACAACATTCCACCAAAATTTTGAGGAAAAAAAAGTTTGAAAATGAAAAACAGGAGAATAAATATTAGTAAAAGAGAAGAATCAAATAAATGGATTGCTCATTAATTTGGGATCAGCATAATATTGACATAATGTAAGACAAAGACAAGTGTTTGAGGCACACACCAAAAACTTCTTGGCAAAACAAGCGTTAAAGATGAGCAGGCTTAACCCAAAAAATAGCTTTTATAAAAACAAAACAAAAAGAACAAGATCCACCACCCCCAGGTGGTGGATTTAAAACTTACCTTTGGTTTGATAATGTGTGCGTGCTATCTCCAATACAATGAACACACTGGCCATTCCTCCAACAACCTCATTTGTGTAGGAATGTTCCAAACTGGACACCGTACACTTCAAGATGTCCAGCATGCCCTTGTACACCTTCCTGCTGATCTCCTGAAAAGTTCGTTTAAAACACAAGCTCATGTCAATCCTGTTGTTGAAACATAAATTGACATATGATTTTAAAAACCTATAGTTTGTGTGTTTAATATTGACTTAAAGCCATGGGAGCATATACAGTGAAATTTGGATTTATGAACCCCTCATTCTACAAACCTTTCCTTTTAAAAACCACAGGCCAAATAAAAATATGCTTTGTTGTAAAAACCTTGTCTCAATGTACTATAGTTTCATTCATCCTTTGTGTGCCCTGCGGAGCAGCCATTTTGTTCCCGGCAGCACATCCATCGCTCTCCACGCTCATTGTCTAATCATTGTAAAAACTTGGCTGTTAAAGTTAAGGAGTTTTGTGATTTCAAACAGTCTGTGAGTGCACCAGAGGGATGACTGTGACAAAGTGTGTTTGCCTGTCAGGAGAGAAGCTGCATATAAAGAGGACAGTTGTTGTGGTTTTGGCTGTTATTTAAGACATTGTTGATCATCACCCCCTTGTTATGTTTGTTAAAAATACAATGATGTATAGCACCTTACATTGTGATTAATGTCTATAAATTCTTAATGAATAAAAGACTTTTGTCATTGCTGATAGTAATTAGTCATGTTTACATTGTTTCTTATGGGAACATTTGCTTTAATGTAATCACTTTTATATAAGAGCCAGTTGAGATTGTAAATCAAGGTCCATCCATCCATCCATCTTCTTCCGCTTATCCGAGGTCGGGTCGCAGAGGTAGCAGCCTAAGCAGGGAAGCCCGGACTTCCCTCTCCCCAGCCACTTCGTCTAGCTCTTCCCGGGGGATCCCGAGGCGTTCCCAGGCCAGCCGGGAGACATAGTCTTCCAAATGTGTCCTGGGTCTTCCCCGTGGCCTCCTACCGGTTGGACGTGCCCTAAACACCTCCCTCGGGAGGCGTTCGGGTGGCATCCTGAACAGATGCCCGAACCACCTCATCTGGCTCCTCTCGATGTGGAGGAGCAGCGGCTTTACTTTGAGTTCCTCCCGGATGACAGAGCTTCTCACCCTATCTCTAAGGGAGAGCCCCGCCACCCGGCGGAGGAAACTCATTTTGGCCGCTTCTACCCGTGATCTTATCTTTTCGGTCATGACCCAAAGCTCATGACCATAGGTGAGGATGGGAACGTAGATCGACTGGTAAATTGAGAGCTTTGCCTTCCGGCTCAGCTCCTTCTTCACCACAATGGATCGGTACAACGTCCGCATTACTGAAGACGCCACACAGATCCGCCTGTCGATCTCACGATCCACTCCTCCCCCACTCGTGAACAAGACTTCTAGGTACTTGAACTCCTCCACTCGGGGCAGGGTCTCCTCCCCAACCCGGAGATGGCACTCCACCCTTTTCCGGGAGAGAACCATGGACTCGGATTTGGAGGTGCTGATTCTCATTCTGGCCGCTTCACACTCGGCTGCGAACCGATCCAATGAGAGCTGAAGATCCCGGCAAGATGAAGCCATCAGGACCACATCATCTGCAAAAAGCAGAGACCTAATCCCGCGGCCACCATACCGGAACCCCTCAACGCCTTGACTGTGCCTGAATCAAGGTTCCACCGTATATATTTACATTCAAATGTTGGCACACTATTTCACTGACAAAACAAGTGGTAACTTTTTTTTTTTTTTTTTTTTATTATTTGATGTGTCGTCTATGGCTATAATTTAAATTTGAAAAATTATTATGACAAATGGATTATAAATTAATGCAAAAATACCCACAGGTTACAGAGTAGCGCTTACAGCATGTTTGAGCCAACTCTATGGACGACACGTCCTCTTTAACATAATTTTTTTCCCCCACAATATTTTTTTCTTAGTTTAACACGGCTAGAAAATCGACCAATTGTTCAGGTTTTCCTGGGATGTGTGGGGACAACCAATATGCTGTGGGTTGAAAAAAAGAATCTCACCACATCACGTATGATCTCCTGTCTGGAATCTTCCTCGGACTGGGTGGCTCTATTCAGTTTACTTAGCACAAAGACGCGGAGCTGCTCATTCTCCAACAGGCGGCGTACTTTTTTCATGTTGAGCCAGCCGACTCCTTGTCCATCTAGAACACTCTGTACAACCTCCTTTAAGAATTGCTGGTTTTCACTGTAAAGATAACACAAAGCTCAGATGTAAAATAATCTTAATGAGTTCTTTAGTGCGCGTAACACTGAATATTGGAAAATGTATTCTGATATTACTTTTGGAATACCTTGTGTTGTTGCCACTCTGAGGAGATGGTGATTCCCTCTTCACTGTTGGGCTGTGCTTGATGACAGAAGACTTCTGATCCACAAGTGCCCGAGGTGCACGGGCACCTGCTGAAAGAAGCAACACAATGAGAACTCAAAAACACAACAAAAAAATTTAGTCTTACACAAGAATTACAAACTAGCACACTGTGTATAACAGCGCTCATAAGAAGTATAAGTGGACACACACTAAACAAAGAACAATGTTCACAAGGCATATTGTAAAAGGTCAAGTTCCTCAGCAGTTTATGAGAAATGTATGTGCAGTATATTAGAGTAATATACACCATGAATCAATTGCTTTTGTTAAGATTTTACCCTACAATCATAGGACAATATCAGTTCTACAATAGGAGAGTCGAAGGGCACAACACACAAGGATATACAAACGTAAGATTGTGCTCTGGGTGGTGGCATTATTTACAACAATATAGATGCAAGAGACCAAGTTTATTTTGTGTAGAAACTACATTAGATAGTCCATGCACAGGATAAAAAATAAAGTGATACATCAAATAAGTTGGAAAACAAAAAAGACTCAAGCTGACTCATCTGAACAACTACCTCAGTGTCAACGTTCCTCATGTGGGGGTTGTGTCAATATTGATTTTAATGCAAACCACAGCAGAGTGAATGAGGCAGCCTACCAACACGTATGAGTCATAGCTCAAGCAATACTTGTAGAAAAGACTGCCAGCCAGCTAGCTTACTGACAGGTAAATCACAAGATGTATTATCTTATTTGTTGCCACAACTATAATTTACCCAATGTTTCAAGTTGTAAATGGTTCTTGATCATTTTTAATCCGTCGCACTAGATGTTCAGCTTTGCTTCCGCTCTTTTCTTTTGTCTATTTACATCAAGAAAAAGACAGACCTTTTTGAAAACTACTAACAACTAATAATAAGTATAACAGTTGCATATCATTGCTGTAGCTACTACGGTGTATACATTTCACAAATACTGTACGAACTAGGCCCAATATCATCTATCGTGTAGAAGCAGCAAAAATGGTACAAAAGAAGTAGACGAGTTAATTTCATCACACTACCCTTTAACATCCTGTTTTGTGAGTGGTGTCAATTCCCTGTGGTTTTGTTACATAATGTGTTTTTAAATATTCCCCACACTTTTAAGATGCTCGTGATAGATGGCTTAATAACTATAATACATATAATGTGAAGTGAAAACCGTCTGGGAAATTATGATGCTGATGAGATGAGTATATCATTGAAGAGACACACAGGGATGTAAAAGAGCAAAAACAGAAAATGATTTTGGGAGATATAGTTGACTGGCTTGGAGAAGCATGCAGCTCACTCAGTGAAAGGGCAGAACCCACCTTCTCCGCTTCCTGGGCGGGCCTCTGTTATTATCTCCATTAGAGAATTTAGCCCAAATACTGCACACAAAACCCAGAATTAGTTCCACCAATAAGTGGACAACGAGAGGGATACCAGCCCAGAAACAACCAGTCCGAACACCAACCCATGAAATAACATGCGTGCACACTTGACTTCAAACACGGCACAAAAATAAATACAAATAGAATATAAATTTAAAAAATCATAATAATGATATTTGCATTATCCCAAGTGTTTCCCCTGCCATTATAAAAGAAGGTAGTTACGTTAACTGTATCTAAGTAGTGCCAGACCACAAAATAAGTCAATTAAATATTCACAATGAACTGGGATATTGATAGTCCTTTTATTAAACTAAATTGCCTTATTGGGCACAGTTCCTAAGTGACGAACACAGTCAAGAGGTTGAGGGTTCGACTCTCAATTGGGATAACTGCATGGATTCTGCATATTCTCTTTGTGTTTGTGGGGCTTTCTCAGGGTACTCCAGCTTCCTCCCGCATCCCAAAAACATGCATGTTACTCTATTTAGAAACTACAAATTCCCAACAGGTGTGATTGCGAGTGTGATCGGTAGTCCATATGTGTCCTGAGATTGACTGGCGACCAGTCAGAGATGTATTCCTGGGATAGTCTGCATCTTAACCGTAATCCAAAATAGGATGAGCAGCATAGAGATGGATGAATGAGTGAAATAGCCTTATCTTATTCACTCTGCAGTCATTTGTGTCTCTACATGCGCTTACAATTTGTCATCCGCTTTCTCTATATTGCGTGCAGAGTAAGATTAATGACAAGTTTTAATTTTGACATAGTGGATTTTTTGGGAATATTTTTGAAAGTTTGTGAAATGCCACTATGAAGGAGTGGTTGCAATAACGTGCATGTCTCCACCACCCACTAGACCAAAGCTGTAAACGTAGGAGAAACGCTGAACACTGAAAATTATCAGAAAAACAACAAGTAGTGGTACAATACAAGACCTAAAGAGGAACTGCGCTTTTTTTTTAAATGTATTTTGCCCATTGATCACAATCCTTACATGAAACGAGAACGTCTCTCTTTTTTCTCTGTGTTGGAAATCATTAATTACTGCTAGCAAGAGGTGTCTAACAATGCAGGCAAAGAGGAGTAACCTATTCTGCCAAAGAAGCTATCTAAAATAAAATATCCAAAAACCCTCCATTTACATATTGACCTGCATATTAACCATGCTACAGCGACATTAAGTGACTGTTTTTATTATGTTCGTATTTGGTATTTCTTGTTTAGCACTCGTTCTTGATGATGGCTTGGTGTTTTACTAAAGCTGGATCTGTTTTGTACCCAGCTCCTAAAACTTGTAGCTTCGTGTATTCATGCTCAAAAAGATTATGTATCCACATTTGCTCAAAAGTAGTTGTCGTTGGCTCTCACTAAGTCTGCCATGAGCAGTGGTAGTTTTCTTTTGTTGCTATGTGCTCTGTGAAGTCAATGCGTCAAGGAAAGACGTTCCAGTAATGCTTAAAATAACCAAAATACTGTAAAAATTACATGTTATCATTAATGTGCCTGTTACTACATTTCATACATACATTAGACACATACTTACAGCCTGTGAATAAAACATTGTTAGAGGTTTATTGTCTATATTGTTTGTTCATTACTTGCATTGTTAGCTGCCTCCTGCTTGCATTTTTTTTCCATTTAAAATTCACAGAAAAGAGAAAGACGTGTGTTCTTGTCTCACATACGGATTGTGGATGATAGGCAAAATTCCCCCAAAAAGTTCAATAACACTTTAGGTAATTATTCTCAAGTAATCAGAAACTGTGGAACAAGGCAATGGAGGACAAAATGAATCAATGAATGAGATTCAACTCTAAATTATTCATTAATGCAGTAATGAAAAATTACCTTGAAAATGAGTAGGTAAAAATACAAGGTAACCCCACATATTATAGTAAGACAAAGCAGAAAGACAAATGGTCGGATGGGGGAAATTCCACTCACAATGTATGTAACTTGTTGTGAATGTCATTCAAAAGCAATGCAGTTATAATAAATGACATATATTTCTTGCAGGAGTACAAATGTGTTGATGGAAAAAAAAGTTTACAAGACCCAGAGGAAACACTTTGACTGACTGTGCTTGCCAAGGTTTAAATAAAGGTTTGGGTTATCTTGAGGCTCAGTTTCATAAATTAGTCACACAAAAAGGTATGGCCAGGGAAGAAACAGGAAGGTGTGGATATACAGCACACCACAATGTATTCTATCTTAGTCCTGTAATGAGCAATAGGAAAACTAAGATAGACACAGGCCACTTCAAGTCACAGAAAAGAAGCCTGCTCAGGAACTAATACAGACTATCACATCAGACATGACATACCCGGGCTGTCAGGTGTATCTGGACAACAAAGATAAAACACATCGTAATCAAAAGGAACAGAACACAATTTCTATGGCAGCTATTCCAGTTGGATTTGAGTTATTGAGTGTCATTCTACTCCTATTTTTTCTATCAATTGAAAATCTAACATATTCATGTTCTTTTAGTAGTAATTTCGTCTTTAAAAAGCAAGGTTGGCCAATGTCCTAATTTGTCCCGGCAAAAACATACACTAATTCCACCACCAGCCCTAAAAGGCCCCCCCCGCCCAAAAAAAAAAATAAACAAAAACAATATGGATCAAATTTTACTAGTTTCAATGACTGCAAATATCTTTACCTCTGTGCATGACCATTTCCGGGCCACATAAAAAGCACAGCAAGTTGAAAGATAAGACTTGAGGTATTAACAAACTTGTGTGAAAAACTATGCTTAAAATCCTCAATACTCTCCTTCGAAATAGTGCCATATCTGTTCAAGCAATCAGAGGGAAAGAAGTCAGGCTATAAAAACATTATCTCTACAAACCTGCTTGGTTCTTCTCCTCCTCAATATCAAAACTCAAATATTCTTTTATAGAACAATATAGAGGAATATAAAGCAGAACAGAAAAAACAGAACGATATTCAGTCAAATGATCACCAAAAAAACTACCTTACATTTTCAAGTATTACAGTGTGTGCAACATAGTAAGTTATAATGCAGCTATAATGACTTTAATAACTATTAAGATTCAGTCATTATTGTATCATCCCAGGTACATAAAGCAAAAAGGTGCATAAAAATAGAACAAAATCTAATATTTTGGCTATGCGAAACACATGTATTGCAGATGCCAGTGACAGTTGACAGGGGTTTAACTGGCTGTGCTATGGTACCTTTGAGGCTGGGGAAAGGGGTCGATTTCTCTCTTGCAGCTTTGTTGGGTAGAGCAAGATGGGACAGACTGAAACTAGTGCCATGGTTCTTGTAAAGATTACCTATAACAAATACAAAAAGTTGCTGCAATTGAAATCGTTAATTAAAATAATTGTCATATTTAAATAGAGCGGAACCTGATTCACAAAACGCTCATTGTACAAACGTTTCGATTAATGAACCAGAGAACGAATATAACTACGCTTTGTTTGTTGTACAAAACCTTGTCTCAGAGTACACAATTGTGTGCCTTGCAGCACATACATTTTGTGCCCGGCAGCACATCCATTGTGCTTGTTTGTCAGCTCAGCAGTGCTGCTGTGAGTTACAGTGCTACTTTCTTTGATTTTGACTTGGGTTTTTTTTGCCTTTTTACGGCAGTTTTCTAGTTCAATAAGAGTCCAAAGAAAGCAATGGACAAGTGATATTTTTCAGGAAATATCCCCAGCATTGTCAACACTGTCTCCTCCCTGCTGCACGCCAATAAGATTATCCGTCCAGGTAAAGTGTATTTTCTTCCTTTTATTCCTAACCTTTGTAGCTACCCTGGCTGGTAAAGTTAATGAGTTTTGTGAATTCAAACTGTGAGATTGCGGGTTTGTGTCGGCAAGGCGGCTGCATACGAGGTGTACAGTTCACCTATTTGTTTTTGTTGTGACTCTGTTATTAAGGAAATAGTTGATTCATCACTGCCTTATGTTTGTTTGATATGCAGTACTGTATAGCACTTTATATACTGTTCAAAGTGTAGACACTTTTACTAAATCATGGACCGTGGTGACGGTGTGTCACGGAGGATAGAGCGGCCGTGCCAGCAACTTGAGGGTTCCAGGTTCGATTCCAGCTTCTGCCATCCAAGTCACTGCCGTTGTGTCCTTGCGCAAAACACTTTACGCTTGCTCCCAGTGCTGCTAACACTGGTGCACTAAGGTGAATGAATGTTTGGTGATTGTCGGTGGGGGCCTAGGCGCAAATTGGCAGCCACACTTCCGTCAGATTACCTCAGGGCAGCTGTGGCAGCAAAAGTAGCTTACCACCACCATGTGTGAATGAATGAATGATGGGTTCTCACTTCTCTGTGAAATTCTGAGTCTCAAAAAAAAAAGTGCTGTATAAATCTAATCCATTATTATTATTATTACAGTTTGTCGAGGTCAATTAGTCATGTTTAGATTATTAAAGGATAATTTGCTTCAATATACAAACTTTTCTATTTACAAATCCTGTTCAAGAACCAACTAAGTTTGTAAATCAAGGTTCCACTGTATTTGAAGATAGATAGATAGATAGTACTTTATTGATTCCTTCAGGTGAGTTCCTTCAGGAAAATTAAAATTCCAGCAGCAGTGTACAGAGTTGAGATCAATTTAAAAAAAGAGTAAAAAGTAAATAATGGGGGTTTAAAAGGAAACAAAATAGAGAAATATTACAAAAAGAATAAAAACAATGGGAATAACAATATAACAGTAAAATAAGAATTTAACAAGACAAAGTAGACAGTAGTGACCATGTTATGAAAACGTATTGCACTGTTAATGTTTTGAATCCCCTGTCATCCTTGTACCCCCTGCCCCCACTCCCAGAGAGGAGTTGTACAGTCTAATGGCGTGTGGGACAAAGGAGTTCTTGAGTCTATTAGACCTGCACTTGGGATGAAGCAGTCTAGCACTGAACAGGCTCCTCTGGCTACTGATAACGCTATGCAGAGGGTGACTGGCATCATCCAGGATGCTTACTAGTTTGTCAACAGTCCTCTTCTCTGCCACCGTCACCAGTGACGGTGGCAGAGATACTGTACATTGTACATTACTGTACTGTACATTGCCCAAAAAAGTGATTGATTGCAATGGGACTTCACGATAGTAGCAAAGAAAATCAAGTTCTTATTTCAACTTGACCTAAAGAACAAAATGGTTTCGTATTTGATTTTCTAAAATCAACTTAAGGGCACCAAACTGACCGGATGCAGTTTTTTTACAACAACCTTCACCATTCACTTCCGTAGGAAAACGTCAACAACAAAAATATCAAATAACATTTTCTTACTTGCAAAGGACATCAGTCCTCCAAATCCATCATTGCTGCTGTTGGAAATAGTTGAGTTTGGTGAGCTGTTGTGAGAATCTCCCTCTCCGTCAGACTCCCCAGGAAGTCTCAGACTACTGGGACGTGAAGGACGCTGAGCCCTTAAGAAGTGATAAAATATCATTAGTCAGGCCTCTTGAAAGAACAAACATTTGCATGCAATTTAGTAACATGTTTTAAACATGAACATGACATGACACCACCAAAGATTCAAGACCACCATGAATGAAGTACTAGTCTGACATGCTGGGTTTTGACATTTCATGGTTGGTCATAGAGCCCATTTGAATGAAGAGAAAAGTTTTCATTCAAGTGATGAACAAGTTTAACACACTTGTTGCCATTGAGGTTCTGGTTGAATCGAGGGGTGTATGACTCCACTTGTTCTTCTGCATCAGGATCATCTTCAGAGGGGAAGCCATACTGGGGCTCAAAATAGGGGTTGTCATACTCTCGTTTTCGTATTGAGGAGTCCCCCAGGCTAGCGTCAGCTGTAGGTCTCAAAAACGGCTGGCTACCAACTCCTGGGACAGGGTTCTGTGGGGCGGAGGCCGCTGGTGCCTCGCTATCAGGTGCTTCCCCTTGGTCCTGGGTGGGAAAGAAGACAAAAATGTATAATCTTTATCATGTTAGCGTGTGGTTGTAATTCTATACCACCACTGCTGTGTTAAAAGAGGAATTTACACAACAACTGGAAACAAAGTACGGGTAACCTGTGATGGGTGATTAGAAAAATGGTGGCTAGAAAATATGTATACCAAATTCCATCCATCCATCTTCCTCCGCTTATCCGAAGTCGGGGCGCGGGGTCAGTAGCCTAAGCAGAGAAACCCAGACTTCTGTCTCCCCAGCTACTTTGTTCAGATCTTCCAGGGGACCCCGAGGCATTCCCAGGCCAGCTGGGAGACATAGTCCCTACACCATGTCCTGGGTCTTCCCCGTGGTCTCATACCACTTGGACGCGCCCGAAATGCTTCCGCAGCAAGGCATACGGGGGGCATCCGGACTAGATGACTGAACCACATCATCTGGCACCTCTCGATGTGGAGGAGCAGCGGCTTTACTCTGAATTCCCTCCGATTGACAGAGCTTTTCATCTGATCTCTAAGGGAGAGCCCCACCACCCGACGGTGGAAACTCATTTCGGCCGCTTGTACCCGCGATCTTGTCCTTTCGGTCCTACCCCAAAGCTCATGACCATAGGTGAGGATAGGGACGTAGATCATCCGCAAAAAGCAGAGACCGGATCTTGCAGATACCAAAGCGAATCCCCTCAATGCCCTGACTGCGCCTAGAAATTATTTCCATAAAAGTTGTAAACAGAATCGGTGACAAAGGGCAGCCCCGGCGGAATCCAACCCTCACCGGAAACGGGTCCGATTTACTGACGGGAATGAGGACCAGGCTCTGATAACGATCATACAAGGAGCGGACTTCACCAATCAGGCGTTCTGATACCCCGTACTCTCTGATCATTCTCCACAGGACTTCCCGAGGGATACGGTCGAATGCCTTTTCCAAGTCCAAAAAACATATGGAGACTGGTTGGACAAACTTCCATGCACAATCAAGGATCATGCCGAGAGTAGTGAGTCCACAGTTCCACGACCAGAACAAAAACCACACTGCTCCTACACCTGAAAAGACCTTACAGAGAAGTCTGAGTGTGATCCCACAATAATTGGAACACACCCTCCGGTTCCCTTTTTTAAATAGAGGAACCACTACCCCAGTCTGCCAATCCAGAATCAACGCCCCGATGTCCATGCAATGTCATAGTTGACAAGACAGAGTCTTGTCAACTACGACAGCCCCACGGGATCCAGAGCCTTAAGACACTCCGGGCAGATCTCATCGATCCCTTCCACCGAGGAGCGTTTAACTACTGCGGCAACCTCGGCAACGAAAATAGGAGAGCCCACCGCGGAGTCCCCAGGCACTGGTTCCTCATTGGAAGATATGTAGTATTCCTTCCACCAATCCACATCATTCCCAGTCGACGTCAGCAGCACACCGTCTCCACTCCTGAGGCGGCGGATGGTGGTCCATAATCGCTCCAAAGTCGTCCAGAAGTCTTCATGGCTTCTCCGAACTCCTCCCATGACCGAGATTTTGCCTCTGCAATTGCCAAAGTTTGCACATCGCTTGGCTTGTCTGTACTTGTCTGCTGCCTCCGGAGTCCCATGAGTCAAAGGGACCCGATAGGACTCATCCTTCAGTTTGACGGCATCCCTCCACCAGCGGGTTCTGGGATTACTGCCACGACAGGCACCGCAAGCACCGACCACAGCTCCAATCGGTAGTCACAATAGAGGCACGGAACATGGTCTATTCGGACTCGGTGTCTAGCACCTCCCTCGTAACCTGTTCAAAGTTCTTCCGGAGGTGGAATTGAAACTCTCTCTGACGGGAGACTCTGCCAGATGTTCACAGCAGACCTTCACTATGCGTTTGGGCCTGCCAGTTCTGTCTGGCATCCTATTACCAACATACAAACTCACAAATAATATGTTGGCATTGAAGGGGTTAGTGCGTCTGCCGCACAATACGAAGTTCCTGCAGTCCTGGGTTCAAATCCAGGCTCGGGATCTTTCTGTGTGGAGTTTGCATGTTCTCCCCGTGAATGCGTGGGTTCCCTCCGGGTACTCCGGCTTCCTCCCACTTCCAAAGACATGCACCTGGGGATAGGTTGATTGGCAACACTAAATTGGCCCTAGTGTGTGAATGTGAGTGTGAATGTTGTCTGTCTATCTGTGTTGGCCCTGTGATGAGATGGCGACTTGTCCAGGGTGTACCCCGCCTTCCGCCCGATTGTAGCTGAGATAGGCGCCAGCACCCCCCGCGACCCCGAAAGGGAATAAGCGGTAGAAAATGGATGGGATGGATGGATGGATGAATACACACATTGTTAACTCCCTGAATGATAGTGCTGGGACTGGAGCTTGCAGTTGTGCTGGAGCTTGAGCGATGGGGCTGTCCATCAGAATGATCTGCAGGACCGTCCCCGCTTGATGAACTCCCTGGGCCATTTCCGTCTCTGAAGTCCCGAAAGTCTTGAAACTCCACCTCACTTGCGTCTCCCAGAGCAGCATGGGTGTGTGGTTCGAGGCCTGAAGAGTCAACATTAGAAAAAAAGAACCAAAAGGTTTTTTTTTTTAAATAAAATCAATTAAGACATACTAAGTATTTGATTATCATTCATAAAATGTAGAGACAAATATGAACATACTTGGTGTGTCGCCCTGAATATCTCCTTGTATCATCTCACTTACAAGGTCTCCAAGTGAGGAATAGGATGAACTTGAGTCATCATATGCCTCACTGTCACTACCGCTGTAAATAAAAGAAAATATTGACACCTACTCCAACGAAATACTTTGAAATTGGGATGCAAGATTCTGGCAAAAATTTTAATCACAATTAATTTTTTATTTTGCTTAAAATTTAGGTCACGATTTTTTTTGCCCCTTTTTTTTCTCCAAAAAATGTTTATTGAACTGATTAATTTTAATAAAACAAAAAAAAAGAATACTCAAATGGTCATTCAAGTACGGTGAATAGCAGGAACTTAACTTACTTCCATTATTGCTGTTGAGCATAACACCAAAATAATTTTTAAAAATGCTCCCATATATCAACATAACATTTGGTATGTAAACGACAATAGAATAATTTCAAAAAGGACAACAATGGCTCCTAATTTTCCTGCTTACATATACGGTAACATATTGCGTCATTTACAGTAAAATGATTTTCTCAAAACGATTATAAACCTACTTGGTAATTTACTGTTAATAGCCGGTAACTTTCTGTTGTGACACAGTTCTATTTACACTTGTAATAAAATGTAATAAACACTTATTTTGCTGTTGTATACTTTACATTCGTTTTCAGCGATACTACAAAAAAAAAAAATGGGTATGAATCCAATACCAAGCAGTTACAGGGACAGTATTGGTCATACCAATGCTGATACCGATACTTAAAATGCTCAATACGTTTAAATAATTACATTTTTGGTCAAAATTTTAATTAGACAGAAACACAGGATAGCGATCTAACAACATCAATTAAATATTTAAAAAACTACTGGCTCCAATTTAAATCCTTTGATTTTTGCTTTTAAAGCCCTTCTTTGTCAAGGGGCTTAGTTCCTCAGTTTGTAAACGATAACAAAAACGACAAAAAAAATTTGGATAATAGACAAATAGCAATCCAACGACTGTGGTGCCAACCATATAATAATATACTACGTGGTATTGTTACGGTCAATATTTGTATCGCCCCGCTCACCTTACATTCAACAACTCTAGCTTGCAGTTAGCTTATCTTCCTACGTTGTGTAGT
This sequence comes from Nerophis ophidion, assembly GCF_033978795.1. Classification (NCBI taxonomy): domain Eukaryota; kingdom Metazoa; phylum Chordata; class Actinopteri; order Syngnathiformes; family Syngnathidae; genus Nerophis; species Nerophis ophidion. The sequence goes on from NC_084635.1 coordinate 10,669,584, forward strand.
GTAGCAACTTTAATTATTACTTGTCCTCCACGGATATTTGGGATAAATTTAGAGGAGATGAGGTTGTATTTTGCCTCATTTCTGTGAGAATCCTGCATTTGACTAAAGCGTAAAGGAGTGGGACTATCCAGGACTAGCTGCAGTGTGCACAAAAACCCACAATGTAGCATCTATGAGCAGATAATAATTTATCATCTCTTTCTCTTTCGGACTTACCAGGTCTTATCGGGTTGGTAGTGCATTCTTTATGCATTCTTCACCCACCCTTAAAGTGAAGGATGAGGAAAAAATACAACCTTACATACTGCTTTATATTTGCCACCATTGACGCGAGTATTACTGACTTAGAAGTGGCTTTGCACTGCAGAGGGACATTAACGAAAATGCGACATTGCGTTGGGGATGCATTCATTCGCTTGTCGCTTTTGCAGACATAGAATGTGTCATCGACATGCATTATCACGATCGTAATAAAAGCTCCATTGTTGGCCGGATTTACCTAGTTTATATTGTATATTGTCTATATCTTACAACCCTATACTTTTTAAGTAATACATTTGACAGTATAAATTACAACCATCATGTAAAAAAACGACTTAGACAAAATGTTATCGATCCCAAGGGAAACTGTAATGAACCGAGAACACAATTTTTACCGATAAACCATGCAGCACTACTTTGAAATGTATTTGTTATACTACAATAACCAGTTGAAAAGCTAAATCAGCTCACTATGAAACAAAATTGTGGTTGATTTTCTTTACCTGTCTGTAGGATCAGAGTCATTGCTTTCATCCTCAAATGGACTTGCCATAGCCTCAACCAGCTGTGAGCTTCCATCAAACACTCTGTAAACCACAGGCTGAAGCTGGTGAGCATACCACTTGGGTTTGTCACCAATTAAAGACGGGTCAAACACATCTGTAACCACAGAGTGCAGATTGTACAATTAGCACTCAATTTTTAATGCCACGCAAGAGCAGCAAAGAAACCTTTTGGAATGATCATCTTACTATTATGTATCCTGTGAAACGCGAGGTTAGTCGGATTGAGAGCCCACTCTCCATAGAACTCCACGGCTTGTGTGTGGGAAAGCTTATCGGCAAAATTTGAGCGTCTCGGTCGAGACGCAAGAAAATACGATGACTGGAAAGCCACCACGGGGCGTGGGAAGAGGCGCAAAGTCCTTGTGTGCATTTGAAAACCATGGAGAACATTTTGGGAGTTGAAGAAACGTACCATCGCCACCCTGACAAACAAAATAGGGGTATGTGAACTTCATTTTACAACATATGACATGTGCTTCACTCTCTCCAGGGACAGCAATAAATTTAACAACTGTACAATGGCAAACAACACTGGAGAAAAGGCTTGCCTGGTGGCTACATCCACAGAATCAACATCATTGCCGTAAATGAGGGGGTTGAACTCCGTGGATGATGGAGAGGCTTTATCACGTCCAGGAGGAAGCAGAGGCATTTCATGACCTTCCTGAAACTTCTCCAAGTTCAAAATGGGCTGGGTGTTTAAACTCATACTCGCCAGGGCCTAGAAAAGTAACATAGTAGTACAGAGAATGAGAGGGAAAGAATAAAAACACACTTTGCTAAAACACTACCAAGACAGGCATCAACATTAAGCTATTTTGTCCGTGTGAAAAAATGAGAAGTAAATCAATTAATTTGAGTTTTTAATTGATTTTAACACCGCTTAAAAGGGTGACTAAGTATGTTAGTTTCCAAAAGATGTAACATCCTTACAACAGGAATATTGTGCTAGATTTAGTAAGGTAAAAGTCAAATTATATAAAAAAAAAGTTATACTCTTATCATTTACAGTATTTAAACTATGAGCATATTGATGCCTGTTAAGGATGTGCCATATTGAAGAGGAGGGGAAATAAAAGGAGGAGGGTGGTTAAGTCACTATATTGCTTTAAGGGAACTGCCGCAGACTTGTCAGTATTAGCTACTGTAAGCTTAGGGGAACATTTAGTTGCTGGAACTGGTGGAATGTCTTAGTTAAAAGGGATTAGCGTCACGTTGTTTGCTGTTGGTTACCAGGGCTCACTGATGCAAATGTCAATGCACACATATTCAGTCAGTCATGCTCAAGCCAAAATGTATCAAGTGCATCATTAAGATATTCTGACGTACTGATATGCATTCTGTTCAATTACTGAGCTTGAAAAAGTGGTAGTCGCAAGCAAAGTAACGTGAAAAGTGATGTCCATGCAAGGGCATTTCACATTGCATGGGAGGATAAATGAATAACCTTATTTTCACAGGAGAAGATCTGCTTTTGGGTGATCACAGTCAACCTAAGCAGACACTAGGAAAGGAATACAATGCAGGGAGATTCACATGAAGGCCTGAGGTGGTAAGTGTCACTGGAACAGCACATGATAAAATCATGGCCCTTTCAATTTATTTTCCATGTCTCCATTCTGCAGTAAACAATATGCCTTGTGAGGTTTTTTTATATATCGACATTATATGAACTCATATAGTTTCATAGGATTATATGAGACTATATGAACACCAAAGTTGTATTTTTGGAATGATTAGTAACTACTGCTTCACTGAAGAAGGGAGGCAGAAGTGATCATTGTATATGTTTGGCTGGAGAGACAAGTGTTTGACACGGAAAGGGTTGGGAGAGGAAGAGGTCTAAAAGACTAAATGTTTATGATGTAAAAGCAGTAAATGAAAATGAGGAACACTGACAAAGCACTACTATTAAACACCAAGCCACTAAAATAAATTCAGTTGTGGTCAGATATTACGTAGTGGTTCTTCCTTATACATAGATTGCCTCATTAAAACTTAAATATTGCCATAATGTTTATGCCCACAGTGAGGTTATGCAAGCTGCTGACCACAACTGTATACAGTGGCTCGGCATTATGACTAACTGAAATGAACTAGTGGTTATGATAAAGCAATGATGATACACCAGCAGATCTTTTCAGAAATATAGATGAATACTTGCAGGCTTTAAATCGCAATTACCATAGAATCTAATAAATATGTAAAAGCTGCTATACTGGCAACACAAAGGCTACGATGCAAGCATGTAAGTGTCTTTCACATCAATAGCTACTTCTGCTTTGATATAGATGTCACAAGCTTCTAAAAAACAACCAAGCAGTGCTAAATCTGCTCTTCACAAATCATCATTCATTTTAAACAAAGGCTTCACACACCTACAGTGGTGGTTCTAGCTATGGGCCATATGGGCAATTTCTATAGAGGGCGCCACAAGAATATGGGGAAAAATTCTAGCACAGGGCCCCATTGAAGCGGGAACCGCCACGGTTATAATCACACATCCATACAAAAGGAAACATTCAAAGCCATCAAACTGTATCTGATTCAAGGTATATAATTTAAAAAAGTGTCAGTTTACACTTGGCTGGGCTGATTGTGTAATTATTTTCAATTTCATAAAACAGCTTGCCCTAATTTACTGTCAATTGATGCTTGCCAATACAGACAAATATTATATAATACATGAACAAAATATTTGACTTTAAAATTACTTAGAAATAGGGCTGCCTTAAAATATGATTCTGCTCGATTCGGAGGTTTAACAGTCGAACAGTCAGACATTAACATGTCAGAGTCGTGTAGAAAGAGAGTATGGCCAACTCGGTTTCCGGCAATCTCATTGGTCAAAAGACACTCACGTGAATAAAGGTTGCCATGACGACAACCAACTTTGAGCTGATCCTATGTGTTTGCAGTAGTTCCTTGTTATTTTTTCTACGTGTATAAATGCCCACTTGTTCAGCAGGGGGTTGCTCCACCTGGGAAAATTATGGAAAGCTTTTACATTGCCATCCCTGCCACCCGTAAAGAAGACAAGTAAGGGAAGTGAAGGTTTGCCATCAACACTGGAAAGAAACTAATACAAATAATGACATTTAAGAGATAGCTTGACAAAAACAGAATCCTTGAGTCTCAGTATGAATAAAACAATGCAATTTGGGAGCAGCGGGAATAGAAATTCAAACAAAAAATACAAATACACTGAGAAAAAAATTAAGAAATCACATTTGAGGTGAAATAATAGATGAAGAAGTGAACTGAAAATCTCAAACATCCATCCATTTTCTACCGCCTGTCCCTTTTGGGGTCACTGGAGCCTATCTCAGCTGCATTCATACAAATCAAAGTGGCAAGAAATATGTCAACAATGAATACAGCAAAATATGTTCTGGACCAAAAACCACTCCATATTCTTTACTACTTCCCAGTGTTACCATCTTTGAGTTATTGTGCAGAATTATGGGGAAATAACTACAAAATGACACTTACTTAAGCAGGTTACATAAAAAAGATCAGTTAGAATAATACATAATGAGTGATACATACAGTGATTACAGATACATTGGAGGCAGTCAGACTCACCACAGTGACTTACTTCACACACAAGTCACAATTTATCTGTGATTGTTGGTCCAAAGTTAATGAAGATTTTGGCAAAATGAGGGTAGTAGGTTATTTTTTGGTCGTTCTCTGTATTTTTTTATGTTTATTGCGCCATTGGGTGCCTGTTAAGAGTGCCTGCTGGTCACAAAACACAGCAGGAATGTAGCAGCAGACTGCCTCAAATACAGCCGCACAATTCTACTTTGACTGAATAAAAGCTTGTTTTAGCTGGAGAATGTTTAGAACTATATATCGACATATTATTTTGGTTTATTTCATCAGAAAATCTAACAACAACAAAACAACAGCAATTGCATGCATCTGGACACAGCTGCACACGTCTTTGGTAGCAGTCATGGCACCTGTTGTTTAGTTGGCCATACTCTCTTCCTACACGACTCTGCATCATGTTACGTTATACTGTTACCTAGTGAGCAGTCCGTATACACGACTATTATCACAATCTGTTTATTTTTCTATGTTAAAAACAATGCAATAGAATCGACAGATAGTTGACTATGGGCAAAATCTTAAAGATCAGATTCGACAATGAAAATCTTTTGTTGAAGACAGCCTTACTTAATTAAAACATTGATTGTCATTAAAACCGGCATGAGAAATACTTGAGACATTTTGCAAAGTTTTTTAAAATTCTACTAACTTGAACTATTTAAGATTTTCATCCTAAATAGTTCAGAATGTTGAGTAATATGTTAAATCACATCCAAATTAGAGTGAAACAAAGAAAAGACATGGTTGTCTGTCCTTTGGTTAAGTGTTTTCTTGCCACATTAATTGTTCCCTCCATCCTCGACATCTAAAACAGCTACAAAAAATGTATTCACCGGAAACCACGAAAAAAAACACAAAAAACAGCAACAATCTTGTCACACAAGCAAAATGCGATTTCATAAGATGCCATGCTACACACAATTCTTGTATACAGCAGTGAAGACTTCTGATATTAAAGTCAGTTTAGTTTATGATTGTGTTATTTTCAAGACAACTGTCAATGTCACATTCAATAAATGTAATTTACTACTGATTCAAGTGTAAACATTTATTTAACTCGCTCCAAATGGAAATGCGCATATCAAAGTTATAACATCTTTTTGAAGCACGTTTCCAATAGTGGTTAACTGAAGGATTTACTTGAATGTTTGTGTGAGTCTCTAATGCTGCTTAAAATTGGAAAGTAGTAATATAAAATGTGTGTTTCCATGAATCAGAACCACATGATACATGTTGGATGACAGGGATAAGAGGGATCAGAAACTGCTAATAGACTTAACAGCTTTACTAAATATTTTTGCTCAAATAGTACGATCCTAAGATCTGGTTTTACCTTCAAAAGCTAGAGCATGCAAACACAACAGAAAGAAAAGAGCAGAAAATAATGTTGCTTTTTTGTTAGTGCACAACAAAATTCATTTCCAAATGCTTTCACACGAGGTATAATACATACAACTCTGCAGGGGTAGGGGGACCCTACTCTTCACACAGCTGAAAGAGAGTTTTGTATGTAGAATGTTCTATAAGAAAACGTTCAACAGAAAAACAAGGCTGCCAAGGAATACTCAAGTTCCTGCAAAGTTAAAAAACGTTAAAGGGGAGCTGCAACTTTGCCTATCATTCTCAAACCCTATGTGAGACAAGAAAACGTCTTTCGTTTTTATGTTTAATATCGTAAAACAATGCCCTCTAAAAAAACAACAACGGTGTAAGTATAGATCTAAGGCACATTCATGAAATCATGTAATATTTACGGTATTCTGGAAATTTTAAGCATTGCTGGAAAATGTATTTTGGGCGCTTTGATTTCACAGAGCGCAACGCAACATTTGCTATTTCTTTCAACAATAACGACGACTATTATGACATGGCATAATTTCTGAGCTAATGACGACTACTTTGGGTTAAATGATGATCCAACCTTTTATTTTTTAGCCTGAATATACAGAGAATGGATTTAGCTTTGAGTTTTAGAAGCTGGATGCTGGGAAGATTATGCTCATTTGAAACACTAAGCGTCATTTAGCAGGAGTGCTAAGTGCAAAACAAGAAATACAAACAACAAATTACTTACTGTACAATGTCTGCTCTCACTGTGAAGCTGACTGATGGGATGTTATTATATTTCAAGAAGTCTTTACCGTTTATATAATAAATTCATCATAATCCTCACTCCTCATGTAAAAAAACGCTAGGAGCAAAAGAGCGTCTTGTCATGTCTCTGGGTCTAAATTAAATTTCGAGTTGATTAACTTTTTGGCTTATGGCCACAACCTTCAACTATGATAGTGGAGCACAAACTTCTATCAACACAAGGGCGATGCAGCAGCTCACGGGTCAGTATGTCAATACTACATAAACTAGCTACTGCTCTGTTATCAAGACACCGTGTTATTAAAAGTACTTATTCGGCATTGGGTGTTATAGCAACAATGTCCCTAATACTTTAATATGCAGGTTATGACATGTAATGGTGGCAGTTTTTGCATGTTTATTAGAAGGCTTAATAGGCGGAATAGATGACTCCCGTTAGATACATAGTTGACAGACTAGTACGAGATGTATTATACAATTTAGAAGACTTGTTCTTGTCTCACATAGGGATTGTGAATAATAGGCAAATGTCCCCTTTACTGGTAAATTTAGTGCGAAACCTTTTTACACAAGACAATATAAAATGGATTTTGGCACGATTGGGGTTTGAGTAAAAATGCAAGGGTCTTAAAGGGATTTTTTTTTAAACACTACTGTTACATTGTAAACATTGAAATATGTAACTTTGTTAAAAAGCATAAACGGCAGTGAGAAGACGGCTGCTGTTAAGTGTATACTGCTCAAAACGATGTACTTGATAACGCTTGTCCAATGAAGTGTGCAGTAGAGAACATTACTCCCAGAATTCCAAATTTCAGAGCCCAATGTATGCCAAAAACACATCACAGCTAGGCTTGTAGATATACCTGGGTAGTGCAGGAACAGTATGCAAATAATTTAGGCGTTTTTTGCAGCTCAGGGTGAATGGGTATATTTTATCTGTACCTACAACTTCTCAAAAACCATCAACAGGCCCTGACATGGTAGTGGAATCACATTACAAAACAAGTTACAACAAAATTAGACCAATTACAAAAGTACCTGCTTCAGATGTTTCTTAAGCTCACCAGCTTCTGGCTCTGGAAGATATGGCAGACTCTCTGCATTTGTAGGTGCTATAACCTGGAAAAACATACACAATAGTCTTAATAGTCTTTACTTGTCATGATTTATTGAGAACAAAATAAGAAAAGGAATGGAAATATGTCAAAAATGTAGTTACCTTGCTGCTGTCCAGATCTACAAGCCATACATCATCAGGAATTTTGAAGTTGGCTTTGTACAGGAAGAAACTAGCTGGTACACCAATAATATAGGGAGTAGGGGCAAGAAGGAGCTGCGTAGATAGAAAACCTCATCATTATGTTTTTCTATATATTCAACTGTTCAGAAAATTGCTGACAGAATGGAGCTTATAGATGATCTGATACATTTCTAAAATCAGAATCAAGTCACTCATTGCACTTTTATATTAATCTAATATAGCCATTGTGTGTTCTACCTGTTCAGCAGAGGTCATGCATGTTGGCAATAGGGGGATGACAGGGAACATGTACTCCAAAGGGTAGATCATGGCCACAAATGCCATCACACTCATGGATAGAGCATTGTAATCTCGAGACTGGAGAATAACCTGAAGAAAGAAAATGATAAAGGGGATGGTTGACATTATTCTACACACACATTTTCCCTAATTGGGAAAAGTTCCTCTTTTTTATTCTTTACCACAGCGCTTACACAACCACGCTTTCCGCTGCCCCCCCTACTCTGCCTCCTGCAGTGCTGGTCGCTTGTACAGTATGCCTCTTCTGCTTGTCCACAACCTCTAATCATTTTTGCCAGGAAATACAGTTGTTGTCCTTCTTTACCGGTGTTTCCCAATTCGGTTGTTTGATTTCAGGACTGCAGCAATGGCATCCGTTCGACAACCATCCCGTCCGTATGACTCGGAGCGTGAGCTCATTAATGGAGCACAGCGAGTTTCATGTTCCGTGATTCAATCAAATAACACGAAACATAGATGGAAATGAAGACGACAGAAAAGATAACTAAGCCGATATCCCTAAACGTTTGTGTAAATATCTTGACAGATAGGAAACATTATATAAGAAAAAAAGGGCAGGCAGAACCTCATACAATTCTCATACATTCTGTAACATCCAGGAAGAACTGATGTCAGCCATCTTGAAACATGTCATAGCTGCAAGTTACATTAAGGAATCCAGAATTGTGTTTATTTACATTTTTGGTGGTAAATTAACAACATTAGTGCTGCATTAAACATTATGTTGCTACTGGGCCGACGTTTCCTAAAAAACTATGTTAAAAAAAACAACTTATAGACTTATCCAGCGGTTTACTGAAGTGTACTATTCGTGTTTAAATATGTATTGCTGCAAATGAATATCAGCTCTAAATATCGGTTATTGGCCTTCTTCACTACTGCTGATTGGTATCGGGCCAAAAAAAAAACATATCGGTTTATCTCTGAACCGAAGTAAACATATTTTGACAGATGTCAACAATAAAATAGTTTTGGGTTTAAAGCAGTGGTTCTCAAATGGGGGTACGCGTACCCCCGGGGGTACTTGAAGGTATGCCAAGTAGTACGTGAGATTTTTTTTTAAATATTATGAAAATAGCAACAATTCAAAAATCCTTTATAAATATAAATATTGAACAATATTTCAACAAAATATGAATGTAAGTTCCTAAACAGTGAAAATAAATGTAACAATGCAATATTCAGTGTTGACAGCTAGATTTTTTTGTGGACATGTTCCACAAATATTGATGTTAAAGGTTTATTTTTTTGTGAATACATTTTTATAATTAAGTTCATGAATCCAGATGGATCTCTATTACAATCCCCAAAGAAGGCACTATAAGTTGATGATTACTCATATGTGTAGAAATCTTTATTTATAATTGAATCACTTTTTTATTTTTCAACAAGTTTTTAGTTATTTTTATATCTTTTTTTTCAAATAGTTCAAGAAAGACCACCACAAATGAGCAATATTTTGCACTGTTATACAATTAAATAAATCAGAAACTGATGACATAGTGCTGTATTTTACTTCTTTATCAACCAAAAATGCTTTGATCTGATTAGGGGGTACTTGAATTAAAAAAATGTTCACTGAAAAAAGGTTGAGAACCACTGGTTTAAAGTACGATTAAAGAGTTACGGACATGGGATGTTGTGAATCAGTAATAGTTACAATAAAACCCTGGGATTAATGACCATCTCTGTTTACCTTGTGCTCGAGCAGGATACAGGCGAGCACCTGTAGACAGGCATCCACACCTAGCAACTCCAAAGGCAAATGCAATGGGAAATCAACCATCGAGAAGCGGGAGTTATCAGGTAGGGCAAAGGTGAGAGGCCGTTTCATTTCATGGGGCAGAACTTCCACATCCACACGCCTTTGACCCGCCACAGGCACTGGGGACCGTTGCAACCTGTATATCCAGGACTCAATGTCCCGCAGGTCAGCCAACAACTGGCTACCCTTCTCTTCCACTGAAAGCGCCCCAGTGAATACGCGCCACATGGTGTCCCTGTGGAAGACAGGATTGGACAGAAGTGAGTACTGGTAGTAGCCTTTATGGGAATTTTTTTGAGAAATAACAGCTTCGCAAGAGCCAGTCAAGCCACCACTAGATAATCAAGTTGCATTGACGCATGTTTTGTCCCACAACATTGTCACGCTGGGCAGTTAGAACCTTGTTTTATTCACGTTATATTGCTATATTTACAACAAATGATCCTGCACATTGATGCTGTCTTCAAGTTATTTTCCACAGCTCCGTGTTCGTGTAGCAAACTAATAGACAGTTTACACACAAGGGCTCCAGCTTAGCAGTTAGCGATCCTTTTTTTGCATCATCCTAAAATGTGTAGCAATGTGTAGCATGTTTAGATATTTATTGTCCACTGGTCCTCCAGTAATAATACAACTTGTAAGAAACGCAGCTCATGTGCCGCCATGGATTGGTGTTCTAGAAGCTGCACTGTCGAGGGACATTAGCTATTGTTATCCCATTGGGTTGAGTTTTTTTTTTACCTGATGTGGGATCTGAGCCGAGGGTGTCATTTTGGCTTGTGTTGCCCTTTGAGACACTCGTGATTTAGGGCTATATAAATAAACATTGATAGTAATGCGGACGTTGTATCGATCCGTTGTGGTGAAGAAGGAGCTGAGCCGGAAGGCAAAGCTCTCAATTTACCGTTCGATCTACGTTCCCATCATCACCTATGGTCATGAGTTTTGGCTCATAATCGAAAGGATAAGATCACGGGTAAAAGCGGCCGAAATGAGTTTCGGGGCTCTCCCTTAGAGATAGGGTGAGAAGCTCTGTCATCCAGGAGGAACTCAAAGTAAAGTTGCTGCTCCTCCACATCGAGAGGAGCCAGATGAAGTGGTTCGGGCATCTGGTCAGGATGCCACCCGAACGCCTCCCTAGGGAGGTGTTTAGGGCACGTCCAACCGGTAGGAGGCCACAGGGAAGACCCAGGACATGTTGGGAAGACTATGTTTCCCGGCTGGCCTGGGAAAGCCCCGGGATCCCCCGGGAAGAGCTAGACGAGGTGGCTGGGGAGAGGGAAGTCTGGGCTTCCCTGCTTAGGCTGCTGCCCCCGCGACCTGACCTCAGATAAGCGGAAGAAGATGGATTGATAGTTTGTTGGACTGATAGCTGCTAGCTCGCTGATGAGGACACTACATTGCGTTGAAGACCACCTTAGTTCCCTTGTCACTGTCAAATTTGCATGATACAGAGAGAATGTGTCAACATGCATTATCACGATATGCTAATAGAGCTTTTAATACAGTGCTATTGTTGGCCAAATTTAAATAATTTCTATCACCGGTGTCAAATAAGTTTTCATTGTGGGCCACAATGCAGTTAGGGCTGACCTGAAGGAGCCGTTTGTAACAATAAATAATATATGAATAACAATTTATAATGCTTTGCATCGTTATATTATTACACATTTGTTTACGCATGTGATTATAAAAATAATTTAGGTACACTGTGAAATAAAAAAAAAGAATCAATGGATTTACAGTAAAATTTCAGGTGTTTTTTTTTTTTACAGCATATTACTGTAAAAGGAAAAACAGTACCACTGTTTTTACAGTAAAAATCTGGCTAAAGAGCAGCCGGTTTTTGTTTTACCATACAATCTATGTACATTTCTACAGTGTACAATTTGCTTTAAAATATGTGAAGTAGATATATTTTAGTATTTTTTTTTATTTAAAAATTGTTGAGAATGTATATATTTGTTGCAATATTAGATTACATTTAACATTGAAATATATGCCATTGCATCAAAATGGAAAGAATAGTAATAATAGAAATAGTGTAATTATACTAAGTATTATAATGATTATTTTCAGGCTTTTGCAGGCCATATAGATTGATGTGGCATGCAACATCTGGAACCCGGGCCCTGAGTTTGACACAACTGATTTATATTGTATATATTGCGCTATGTAACCTGTCAACTTGTGAAATTTGTACAAGATTGGTATAATTGTAAATATGTCCAGTCTTGTTTTAGACTAACAGTGTCAGTGAGACATGGCCAAGCAGCAGTCACAATTTAATTAGTGGGATGACAAGAAATAACATACTCTTAAGCTTTTGATGAAATATTGATCTGAGCTCTGCAGTCACAATGCCATTAAGACCTATTGAGCGTGTTGGTAAGTGTGCCAGTGGCAAAGAGGGAGAACAATTATTATCTACAGCTGCTTCCCAAAGGAAACCAGAGACCGCAATCTGTTATTGGCATCACTGAAAAAAAAACAACTTGCAGCTATCAGACAATGGCTCTTCTCCCACTTCTCTGTTATTGCCTACAACATTTCAACCAACCATGTCAGCCAGAACAATTATCCACTTTCATCTGCCTTTGGGCTTCAGCTGCTGTCTCACACAAACACAAAACAGTTCTACATGAAAGGCTGAAAATGTAACAGGTGTGCACTCAACATGTTTTATAATCCTGAAGGAACACTGCTAATTTGCTAAATATAAATCTTGTAGAGTAAAGAAGATTAGTAAGAAACACTTGTTTTTTTAGAATTAGTCACGGTAAAGATTCAACTCCACTGTTTGACTCACCGGCTTCCATTTTCAAAACGTCAATAATTTGTAAGAGTTGGTTTCATATCATGCATACAGGAACTGATCACATAATAAGAACATTAGCAGAACGTTTGATATTTAATATAATAATCATAAAATAATTGACTAAGTAGGAATGTAACGATCAACTGTATTATTGATAATCCCTGTAAAACTACAGATGTACTGTTTTAAATTGAACCAATAAAAAATGTGATTGATAGCCGGTTTCTGATGAACTCACAGACTGACTCGCACTAGCTTAAATGGTAACATGAGACATTGACGTCTCTCCCCATTAAGAAACAACATACCCCAATCTAACCTTTGTATATAAACACATTGCTGCTTGAGCAACTACGCAATTCCATTGTGCACACTGAACCTAAAAGATGTGCTCTCTTAGCCCAGAGTGATCGATAAGGCAAGTATGCTCGAAGGAATTTGACACAGAGGTGTTTTTATTCAAGAACTGTTGAACACACCGCCCACCAGAATACTCTAATCAGTGAAGCATAAGAAACACAAAACCTACAAAATAGTAGGTTTGTTTTAGTTGTTTAAAAAAAATAAAAATATTTCAGTGTGTGTATAAATACTTTTTGAACATATTCAAAAATACACCGATAATGATAACTGATTATTTTGATCACAATAACAGTGAAATACAATTTTCATATCATTACATCTCTATGACAAATATATTTCTCTAAAAGTAAATGTGTTCTTCACTAGTGAAACTATGGGAACTAAAAAAAATAAATTTCACATCTAAAGTATGATTCTTATTAAACCGCTTCTAAATCGATTCATAATTTAAAATTGATTAAAAATGGTTTTGTTTTGAAAAAATAAATTTTTAAAGATACGTTTTTAGGCCATGTCTGTGATTACTACTGCATGTATGTGTTATTTACCAGCAGCCAATAGGAGCTTTTGTAGCCTACAACCTGTTTTGAAAAGGTTTTATTATAAGTCTTACCAAATAATATATTCCAAGAATCAGTTTGGATCGAGAATCACGATAAATCGAAAATCGAGGCTTAATTGAATCGTCACCCAAAGAATCAGAATCGAATCGCGAGTTGTAAGATTTCAATCACTAAGTGAATCTGTGGATATTTGTGTGGATGTGTGTATCTGTACACGTGCATCCTTTAAAGGGAGCATGTGGCATCTGCAATAAAAATCAGAACTGAGGCTTGCTTTGTACTAAATTGCAGTGTTGCCTGCAGCATTAAACACTTTCTGAAAATGTTGCTGGATGGAAAAGGCAACATAACGGTACTTATTTTTAAAATAATAATATATATATATATATATATATATATATATATATATATATCATCATTATTATTATTATGCCATCTCTGGGTTGGGGAGGAGACCCTGCCCCAAGTGGAGGAGTTTAAGTACCTCGGAGTCTTGTTCACGAGTGAGGGAAGAGTGGATCGTGAGATCGACAGGCGGATCGGTGCGGCGTCTTCAGTAATGCGGACGTTGTACCGATCCATTGTGGTGAAGAAGGAACTGAGCCGGAAGGCAAAGCTCTCAATGTACCGGTCGATCTACGTTCCCATCCTCACCTATGGTCATGAGCTTTGGGTCATGACCGAAAGGATAAGATCACGGGTACAAGTGGCCGAAATTAGTTTCACCCTATCTCCCTTAGAGATAGGGTGAGAAGCTCTGCCATCCGGGAGGAACTCAAAGTAAAGCCACTGCTCCTCCACATCGGGAGGAGCCAGATGAGGTGGTTCGGGCATCTGGTCAGGATGTCACCCGAATGCCTCCCTAGGGAGGTGTTTAGGGCACGTCCAACCGGTAGGAGGCCACGGGGAAGACCCAGGACACGTTGGGATGACTATGTCTCCCGGCTGGCCTGGGAATGCCTCGGGTTCCCCCAGGAACAGCTAGACGAAGTGGCTGGGGAGAGGGAAGTCTGGGCTTCCCTGCTTAGGCTGCTGCCCCTGCGACCCGACCTCGGATAAGCGGAAGATGGATGGGTGTAAATAAATTATATATGGGTAAACCCATTTTTAAATTCTTGCAAAAAGACACTCGTAACACAGAAGATTGACAAAACAAGACAAAGATTACCTTTGGAAAGTGTGGGGCAGTCCAGCACGCTGGGTTAACCTCTGACTACAGCAATCCACCATTCTCTTGAGAATACTTAGACATTCCCTGAAGGTGGAGAAGAATGGGTAGTGGCTGAGTATGCATAGTGACGTCAGTGTACTGTTGCGATTCCTGGCAGCCATTTTATCTGCATTTCGTTTGAGCTGGCCAGCTTTTTCAGTATTTAGTTCAGTACTTTGCTGTTCAACGTCTTCTCCAGAAGCTGGCTTAGGAGCTAACTCATCTTTCTTGGGCGCTGACAACGCAGACGACTGGCCGCCGCTGCTACCATCGGACCCCTCGCTCGTAGAGTCCCCCCCTCGCGTTGCTGTCTCTGTGTGACCGCTCTTGTCCGCACGGGCACGGTGATGCCCGCGCTGAAATGATCGGTAGAAGTTGACGCAGATTCCGTAGCGAGTAATTCCTGAGTCTTTGTCAGTCAGTGTGAAAACAAACGAGGAGTCGTCGCGAAGGCTGACCCTTCGCTGGCGTATACTCAGACATCCTTCTGGTTGGCAAAAGAACACCACATCTGGTGGGAGTGGAAAGTCCCGGTGGTCCTCCAGTGGGTATCGGCGGAGGAGCTGAGGCGTCTGGGCCACACTATCACTACTTGGCTGCCTACAGAGAAGATAGACAAACATTTGATTTACAACATGTAGTCATTTGTTAAGAATTGTTAATGACAGCTAATGTCCTATCTTAATATTAAACAGTCCCTCTAAGATTTTGCTGGCTTTTTTGTGATGTGATTCCTAACTAATTTGAATTTGCGGCAAAAGTTGCAAAGTTTTAATGCTTGTATTCTTTCAGTAACATCGATTCAACATGTTTTATTTAAGTCTTCCTCGTAACTTTAACCTCTAAAACATTCAAAAACAAAATATGTATTGATGTTTTAGCCCTTTCATTGTAGACTTTCAAGGGGTCGTATTATTATTTTGTTCTACATTCAAAACACTTCCCTGTGGTCTACATATAATGTAATGGAGGTTATTAGGTCAACATTTTTGCATAGATTATGTTTTACGGACTTATTTTACAGCGGCTTTCTGTTCCGTCAGCCATGTTGTAGTTTTTAGCACTTCCATATGCAGTCGACTGACAGAACTATATGCTTCTTTGTATTAGAAATGGCAACAGCGAAGGATACATGTACAAGCAAGTCTGCCCCACAACAAAAGGATAGAGAAAAAGAAGGACCTTATTGACTACAAAGTCGGACTAAAATAGTGGACTCGCGCAAAGCTCTGCACGTAAACCTTCACCATATATGGAGATATCCGCAGACCTCACAACTGGGAAAAAAGTCCCGAATTAGGCAAATTCCAAACGGCTCGTTTGGAGGAACTGTTAGGGAAGGCAAGACTGTTTTATAAATATCTCCACAATGCCTTTATGGTTTGACTTCAAAATGTCAAGACTTAGGCCGTGTCCACACAAACACAGATACACAATAAAATCATAATTATCTCTGCGTTTAGGTCTCTTGTCCACACGCGGACACATTACTTTGTCTTTAAAAACGCAGACTTTTGCAAACGCTGGCCAGAGTGTAGAGTTCCAAACCTCTCTGCTTAGCGTATGCGTGTACACGGCACAAACAGCGACATGTGATGACGTTACGGTTGTGCACTGTTATTTTCAGAGCTCCACAACACTGCCTTTCTGGCTTTAAACACACTATAAGAGGAAAAACAATGTTTGTAAATTTGCTGCTATTTTTACTCCACATTGATCAAAAATACAGATCAAAATGGGCTTTGCGACATGCCCGCCAGCGCTAATGACAGTCATCTGTTTTGGATATGATCGCTGTGGAACCTCCAGCTGATGGGACAACTTTGACAAGCAAGACTTTTTGCTCTGTGTCGTAAGAAAGGTGTTACATTATATTTTAAAACTAGACTTTTGACAAGAACAAGAAAGTTTGATCATATTACGCCTGTACTGGCTCATCTGCACTGGCTTCCTGTGCACTTAAGATGTGACTTTAAGGTTTTACTAATTACGTATAAAATACTACACGGTCTAGGTCCAGCCTATCTTGCCGGATGTATTGTACCATATGTCCCGGCAAGAAATCAGCGTTCAAAAGACTCCGGCTTATTAGTGATTCCTAGAGCCCAAAAAGAGTCTGCGGGCTATAGAGCGTTTTCCGTTCGGGCTCCAGTACTCTGGAATGCCCTCCCGGTAACAGTTCGAGATGCCACCTCAGTAGAAGCATTTAAGTCTCACCTTAAAACTCATCTGTATACTCTAGCCTTTAAATAGACCTCCTTTTTAGACCAGTTGATCTGCCGCTTCTTTTCTTTCTCCTATGTCCCCCCCTCTCTTGTAGAGGGGGTCCGGTCCGATGACCATGGATGAAGTACTGGCTGTCCAGAGTCGAGACCCAGGATGGACCGCTCGCCTGTATCGGTTGGGGACATCTCTACGCTGCTGATCCGCCTCCGCTTGAGATGGTCTCCTGTGGACGGGACTCTCGCTGCTGTCTTGGATCCGCTTGAACTGAACTCTCGCGGCTGTGTTGGAGCCACTATGGATTGAACTTTCACAGTATCATGTTAGACCCGCTCGACATCCATTGCTTTCGGTCCCCTAGAGGGGGGGGGGGGGGTTGCCCACATCTGAGGTCCTCTCCAAGGTTTCTCATCGTCAGCATTGTCACTGGCGTCCGACTGGATGTGAATTCTCCCTGCCCACTGGGTGTGAGTTTTCCTTGCCCTTTTGTGGGTTCTTCCGAGGATGTTGTAGTCGTAATGATTTGTGCAGTCCTTTGAGACATTTGTGATTTGGGGCTATATAAATAAACATTGATTGATATTATGTTATGTTTTTAGTCCTTATTTAAAAACCAATCATGAAATTAATTTACGTGTCTTGCTTTCATTTTTGTAGATGAAGCCTGGCACAACCGTGCATGCGTGTAAAAAGCGACCAAGCAACTACAACAAACATGATGTAGCATCTTCCTTGTAGTGTGTACTGATGTTAAAGACAATATACACTTCATTACACATGGACCATATCACTATATCGATGATTAAATGCTTTATAATTCCACAAGAGTTTTGCAGCGGCACACGAACATCCGTGCGCTTTATATAGGCACTTACACATGCTAAAGGGTTTCTTGGCTCATTAGTGCGTGCTGATTTTAGAAATAATGTACACTTCTTTGAAAATATAATACATTACTATGTTGCTGAACATGTTATAATTCTATTAGTGTTGGGTTTTAGTAGCACAGGCATGTATTCGCACTTTAATAATGTGTACGTGCTTCTTTTTTCAGGCTTCTGATTGGACAAAATGTGCATGACAGCAAGTGTATGCGTTTGTGTGTAGACAGAGACAGTTTTGAAACTACAATTGTGTGGATGGAGATCGTTTTTACCCTGAATATGTGTTTTTGAAACTTTACGTGTTTATGTGGATATGGCCTTAGGCAGATCCCAAATACACATAAACAGCTACTAATGGGTAAGAAAAGTTGGTTTTGTATAATGGGTTCCCTATAAAGTAGATACTGGATTTCATAAAAGCACATACTTAGAGCTCATTGTCAAATTACTGTACTGTTTCAATTCATTATAAATCATAATAGTAATAATTCTGATTACAGAAAGAAACACCATCAAAAGCTCCTATAAAAGTGTTAGGAATTAAATTATGTTCCAACACATTTACCACCACCGCATATCTCGAGCACTTGTCTGTTGAGACCGATCGAGAGCGCTAATTTTTGTTGGTAAATTGGTAAAACCGTTTTTATCTTTTAACCTTTTTGAACAAGTCGTGCATGCTTTTATTTCAAGTGGCCTGGACTACTGCAAATGCACTTTATGCTGGCATTAGCCAAAAAGCTCTCTCCCGGTTGCAGTTAGTCCAGAACCCGGCAGCACGACTTTTAACAGGGGCCAGTAAACGCCAGCATATAACCCCAATTCTTCAGAGTTTGCACTGGCTCCCTGTTCATTTTAGAATTGATTTTAAAACATCGCTGTTTGTTTTTAAATCTTTACATGGACTGGCACCTCAGTATATCTCGGACCTCATCCAAATTTACACTCCTGCGCGCGCTCTGAGGTCCGAGAGCCAGCTCCAGCTCGTGGTGCCCAAGACGAACGAGACTTAAAACCAGAGGAGACAGGGCCTTCTCTGTGGTCGGCCCTAAGCTCTGGAACACTCTGCCCCTCCATGTTCAAACTGCTTCCACAGTGGAGTGTTTTAAGTCTCGTCTTAAGACCCACTTTTATTCTTTGGCTTTTAACTCTACGTGAGTTGTGTGGTCCTCTGTGTTTTTTATACATTTTCATTTCTATTTTACTATTTTATTTGCTTTTACCCTTTAAAATTGTTTTTAATCATATTCATTGTTATATCGTTTTATATTGGTTTTATATTTATTTATGTTTTGTTTTTATTCAGTCATTGGTGGAGCATAATATTGATTTTAATATTGTTTTTAACATGGCTGTGCAGCACTTTGGAAACGTTCTTGTTGTTTAAATGTGCTATATAAATAATGTGGATTGGATTTGATAAATTAGAGACAAAGAGATTATCACACAACATTATCTCTGTCATGTAAATCTTGCCTCTTTACAAGGTCAGCATTGCGAATTAAAATATGTTCTTATATGTCTTGCCCTGCATAAATAAATGTTAAACTGATATATAAATACATGTCAACTACAAACTAAATGTTTATATACTACACAAACCAGAAGGCTTAGTGCAGTAGACAGGAACAGAAAGTAGGTCTGAGCTATGCAGGAGGACGACAATTGTGTAATTTGATCTATAAATAGTTGACATATTGTTACTTGCTGATGTTTCCACTTCCTCTACACAAGAAACAAACATATTTTTGATAGAACTGTTGACGTGCAAGTTTGAGCGCTGCTCGGAAACAAATTCCATTGGGGAAATTTAATGAATTGGAACAAATTGGCAAATTCTGGAGATACTAATTAGTAGGACTGCGAATCTTTGGGTGTCCCACGATTAGATTCAATATCGATTCTTGGGGTCACGATTCGATTATAAATCGATTTTTTTTCTCTCAATGAAACACGATTTTAGATTCAAAAACTATTTTTTTCCCGATTTAAAAAGATTCTGTATTCATTCAATACATAGGATTTCAGCAGGATCTACCCCGGTCTGCTGACATGCTAGCAGAGTAGTAGATTTTTGTAAAAAGCTTTTATAATTATAAAGGACAATGTCTTATCAACTGATGTTTTAACTATTAAACAAACCAAAAATGACTTATTTTATCTTTGTGAAAATATTGGACACAGTGTGTTGTCAAGCTTATGAGATGCGATGCAAGTGTAAGCCACTGTGACACTACTGTTCTTTTTTTTATTTTTATAAATGTCTAATGATAATGTCAATGAGGGATTTTGAATCACTGCTATGCTGAAAGTATAACTAATATTGATACTGTTGTTGATAATATTCATTTTTGTTTCAATACTTTTGGTTTGTTCTGTGTCGTGTTTGTGTCTCCTCTCAATTGCTCTGTTTATTGCAGTTCTGAGTGTTGCTGGGTCAGGTTTGGTTTTGGAATTGGATTGCATTGTTATGGTATTGCTGTGTATTGTTTTGTTCGATTGATAAAAAAAATAAAAATTGATTTTTTTTAAAATGACAATCGATTCTGAATCGCACAACGTGGGAATCGCGATTCAAATTCGAATCGATTTTTTCCCAAACCCCTACTAATTAGACCTGATAACTGCACATGGTTAGAGTCCAATGATTCCCTAACCTCAAGGAACAATAGTGGCAGAGAAGTAAAGAAGTAACAAACATCTAAACCCATAACCCTAGAGAAGTAACATATCTAAATCCTAAGAATAGTGAAGCAAAATATGGACTGTTACAGTATTCATTCTCCTATAGTTGCACTGAGAACAGCTCTTTGCTGAACTTTCACTGCCTTACAGCGAGGCAATTTTTGTTTCTGCAGCGACAGCGGTTCAAATAAAGAGATACTGTCTGTCTTTTTGCATAATTCTTCACAGAGAAGTGCTATACAAAACTAAAGTAAAAATAGAACTGAAGATAGACAAGATTGCATGAATCTAATCTAATTGAAAAAACTCTGTCTCATAGGAAAGAGTTGTGTCAGCAGAAAAGCTGACAAGTACATTGGAACATTTTCATGAAAAAGTTCATTGAAATATTTTCCATAACTTGGTTCAGTGTGGAATGAAGCCTTTCCTTTAATGAATCTGAACATGTCCAATATATTAGTCACCCTCTATGATGAATAGAGAAAAGCTCTATTCAAACATCATATCTGTACTTTTCTCTGAGGGTAAAATGTTTACTTGTAATTTAGAGATTTTTTCTTAAGGGCTAATCAACAACAACAGGTTAGGAATTGATTACCTTGCACCGACCACCACCAAGTAGTCCAGGAGTCGTGGGCACATTTTCTTTTTCTCCATGTTGAATCGAACACGTCGTGTATTTCACGACATCCGTGGTGAATGGCCACGAGTGATTCAGCGGTGGATTTCAGTCAGGTTGTGAAAGTGCTGTTTTTCTATCATCTTTTTTCAGGTTTCCAGAAGACCTGTGACGTAAAAGAGATGCATTGGTTATTTTTTCATTGTTATTCCTTGTCATACAAAACATGACCTGCTGACAATGTAAAGAAAATGAGCTTTCTTTCTACTGCTGTACACAAATTTAATGATGATCACAATTTTTTTGTTTGTTTTTTTTAAACACCATGTTTTTCATGTATTCATTACTTTTGCGAGGGAGTCATTTATTCGCCAGGGTTTTTCTGACTCTTAGCAACATAATTAAAACATTAAAATATCAATGGGTGTCATTTGATTAAACTTTTATGAGCTGTCCAAAATTAGATAAGTAACTATTGTGAAAGAGATCAGGATACATTTTACGTTTACGTGACAATCCTCAACTTCTTTGAGTGTGTATGTTAAGCTACCCGCCTCCAGCTACAGAGACATAGAGAGTGGATGACTGACAAAAACTCAAAAGAGGGTTCACTCCATGTATTTAATTCCGCTATAGCAAGCTCAAATTGTTATTGGTGGATTCTGCTATGCTTAGATTTTGGAGGTGATCAGGATCATCGTTTGGATTAAAGATTTCTTTGAAGGATTCTTTACTAATGGAAGGTCTGCGCTCTCCAAATGTGCTTTTGTAGTTTATTATGTGAAATATTTGGACACATTTATTTTGTGTTGCCCTTATTCATAGACACATTGTAACGGGACTATGAATATAGCTTGTTGTTCCAACTGCGTACAGTAGATCAGAGTAACTACTGCCAATGTTGCTATATTTAGCGAGTATTCAGAACACTTAACATTCAGCTTTTCAAAAGACCAAAAGGATTGTTCTGGTCTTGGAGACTCTTATATTGGGGTTTAACAATTAACGGTAATGATGATAAACTGCGGTAATACTAACTGTCAAGAATTGTATCGCGGTTTCAAATCAACATGATCATAAAACCGTGATTGATAATCGAACTTTGATAAATTCACAGACTGGAGATACTGCTCATTTCCTGGAGAAGCAAGCTAGTGCACTGATTGCTAGCTAGCTAAAGTTGTATAAACACATTGCTGTCTAAGAAACTAAGCTATTTAATTGTGCACGTTACACACTAGAGGCTGTTCTTTTGTTTACGTAATACAAATATTTGCGTCTAAGTAAGTACTCTTTAGGCACAGTCAACAATACCATGATCATTTTGGTCACAATAATATATCACATCGTTACACCCTTACTCTTAACACGAAAGCAGATATGCTCTACTCACCCCAAGAAAGTTAACTTATATTTCTCAACATATTTTTTGGTGCTTTTTCTGTAAAAATTACCTGCACGTGCGACATGAGAAATTATGCAAATTAGACATCAACATTTTCAGTGCGAGGATTTCACCACACCAATTGTGTGTGACTATCTTTGGGACTTTAACTTAACTTTATATATCTTAGGGTATCAGTTAGACACAGCTTTGAGATGTGTCCTACCATCACTTCAATGCAAAAAACCCTCAACAAAATATATACCTGTGTTCAAATCTACCCTCAAGCTACAGTACATTTCACAAATTACAGGAATACTGCAGCACATTCATAGAGTAAAAAGCCAGTCAGCAAGTCTTTCTGCTTCCTCGTCTTGCAGTGGCACAGCGCCCACATTTCTTGCACCTTTTAAGCTAATATCAATCCGGATTTGAAAAATAAACCTGACACATGCAACTACGTTCTGAGCCCCATCACGTGAAGCAAAGAGCAAGAACAATACAGTATACGCTCGACACGCACCATATATTAATGTGATTTGTAGCACAAATCTCCTGACTCACCGCGCCTGACTATTGTAAATTATAAGTAAATGATTAAAAACATGGTTATGTACAGAAAATATCTCTGTAGGACAGTATACTCACACCCACGCTATACTTGCTACACACAGTACATCATTTTGACAGCTTTTTGCATTTTTCGAGATCAAATCTATGCTAAATGTTTATAAAAATGCGTGCATGTGAGTTTTTCTATTGTTGCATTGCATTGGAATGTTTCTTTTACAGGGCATGCAGGACGTGCAGGATATTTATAACACTTAACTTTTTATGTACGATAATTGTATTTATTGGTAATTATGTATTTAATCAGTATTTACTTATTCGTCTATTTATTCACTGATGTATTTATTTATTCATTGTTGTGTTGAAGAGTGAGCAGTAACAACTGTGTTAGTAACTGCTATGATACGAAAAGGGGTACGATCAAATAATCTTTGCTTCTTCTTACTCCTTTTCAGAATAACGTAATGAAAACCTGTAATTATCTGATGACTCATATTGTAATTGCATGCATGTTCAGTATAAACTAACAACATAACCATTATAAGATTTAGTTAATGCTGGTCATTTTTGGACATACAAAATGTTTTTATATTGTGCATATATATATATATATATATATATATATATATATATATATATATACTATTTTGTTTTTCATAAATGACAGTATTGTATTGGAAATCTATTTTTCTTCTTTGAATTTTGTAGATGAGTATTTTGTTTTTTGTTGTAACCGAAAAAAAACAACTTACATTTTTTTTTAAAAGGGAACTGCACTTATTGGGGGAAATTTGCGTGTCGTTCACAATCACTATGAGAGACAAAAACACACGTCTTTTTTTGTTTTTGTTTTATTTTAAAGATGATTAAAAAAAATGCAAGAAGCAGCAGTTTATGAGTTACTGTTGTAACCTTTAAAGCCCTCTAAAACAACTTCAAAACCCTCCATCAACGTTTTGTATAAACACTGCAAGTCTATACATATAATGTAGTAACAGACACATTAATAACAATATGTAATATGCACAATATTTACCCTATTTTGATCATTTTAACCATTGCTGGAACTAACTATTCGTCGCATTTATTTCCGTTTTCATAGCAGCGCACATCAGACTTCTGGCAAAAAACCCTTCCGGATACCAACATGCGTGTCTTCTAATCATGGTAGATTCGGTAACAACAAAGACAGCTATTGTTGTACAAATGAGGATTTACAACCTTATGTGTTTTAATCTGAATTTATGGAGGATGAACTACTGCTTCTAGACGAGAGCAGAAAGGAAGATTGAGACAATGGAGCAGACGGAAGTTGAGAGAGTGAGGTAAAAGGGAATTGAAGCTGGAGTTAAGCAATCTCAACATAAATGGAGTGCTTACCCATAAATTAACCGGCAAAAAAACATCCCTGGACAGCTGGACCAAACAAATAACTGTCCATCGAATGAGTCACACTTTATATTGGTCATCATATACGCAGCACGCCGTGCGTGTTAGTAAAACTACAGTACATATGCTGTCTGGTTAGCTGTGTACAAACAAAACATGAAACGTGGGCTAATACTTTACAGATACTGTAATATGATTGTTCATGTTGTTCAGTCAGTACAGATTGTTGTACGGTATACCTGTACTAGTATAGTATCGCTGTACTAATGAATCACAAACGGTACTATACTGTTTGAAAAGTACTGATTCACCATATTTTTTTAAACAGGCATGACGGCGCGTTGTCGGCGCCTCGTGACAGTTTTACAAGCAGAGGAGCATGTTCGGCAGCGCACAATCACGATGTAGTAACAAGCAGACACAGTGTGTAGACAAAAACGGGAGAATAGACGAATTTTGGCTTAAAAACTAATGATAAAAGTGAAGCTATAACACTGAAATGCTAAGAGGTGCTTTGAAACATGGTTAGCGGATAACGTCCATCCAGAATCGGCAGTGCTTTAGCTTCTTCTAAATCAATAGTCCTCGCATCCATGGCAACAAATAAAGTTAGGGTTTTTTTTTACAAAGTATCATCCCTTCAGGATGAGGAATAGCTAAACATGCTTCGCTACACACTGTAGGAGGATACGATAGCTGACCGGTGTTACAATGTAAACAAATGCCATGGGTCGATCTACACCTGACATCCATTGTAATGATACCAAGTACAAGAGCGTATCTAGTCAATACTATACTACAATATCAATATTTTTTATCGTCACAAAATTATAATTATATTATATTATAATATATTCCAAAACTCAGAAAATATGTCCCTGGACACACGACAACTTCAATTATGACCAATGTATGACCCTGTAACGAATTTGGTTTCGGATCAATACCTATATTTGTGGTATTATTCAAAACTAATGTTAAGTATCCAAACAACAGAAGACTAAGTGATTATTGCATTTTTACAGAAGTGTAGATAGAACATGTTAAAACGGAAAATAACCAGATATTAACAGTTAATGAGCAAGTAGATTAATAATCAATTTTTACAGCAAAATAGAATGGGGAATGACACAATATGTCAGCAGACAAATTAGGAGCCTTTGTTGGCTTACTTACTACTAAATGACAAGTTGTCTAATAGGTACACTATTTTAAGGACAAATTTGTTCTTTGATTGCAATAAAAAATGTGCGTTTAATGTACTCTAAAAGATTTTTTTGTTAAAATAAAGCCCATAATGCCATTTTTTGTGGTCACCTTTATTTACAAAAGTATCGAAAAATATCAAAATACATTTTGGTACTAGTACCAAAATATTGGTTCAAAACAACCCTAATATATCGAAAGAAAATATTGTTTGCCTTTGTGCCCTTCTCACTTGCATTGGTGAAACTATTTATAGTTAATCAAATTTGCCTGAAATTATTTAAAATACTTATTTAAACTGTAAACCTTTTTTGACCAATTTGAACCATTTGATACTAAAAAACAAAATTAAACAGAATCATTTTTTTTATATACTTTATTGCAATTTCACAAAATTAGACAAAATCTTGTCCTTTAACATTGTCCCCCATTTTTTCAGAAATAAACAATAATGATATTGAATGTCATACATATTTATATACATAAAAAATACAAAAACAAATAATAGTAGTGATAAAACTAAAAAAATACTACCATCTCTATAACCTTATGCAGATAGATATACAGAGAATCATACTACGGAGATAGTGTGTTTACCTATGTACAAATATGTACACTACATTCTATTTACATACCATCATCTTTATCAATTATTATATTATGTCATATGACATAAATCATTTTTTTTCTAATACTAAATGTAAATTTTTCTATTTCAATGATCTGTGTCAGGACTGTTGTCCAAGATATTTATACAGGTGCTGTGGTCTATATCCAAGTCTTTGTTATCTGTTTGATTGCAATGATTCTAAATATGTTAAATAGATGTACATGTGTGGATTTCAGTTTGTGTTGTATATTTATAACCAACATATTTCCTGTTGGCATATTCCCTTTAAAGAAGGGTAACTTTTTGAAACCAAAGGCTACTTCTTCGGTACTGATTAATGCGAAGGGCTACCAGTTTTGACACTTAAATAAATTGCCAGGAATAGCCTATTTGCTCAATTTACCTTTCGCTCTATGTTATTATTAATAATTAATTATATTTATCTTTGTGGAAACACTGATCATTTTAATGACTTCTAACAATAAATATATATTTTTCATGACAAGTTTTAAATAGGTTAAAATCCAATCTGCACTTTGTTAGAATATATAACAAATTGGACCAAGCTATATTTCTAACAAAGACAAATCATTATTTCTTCTAGATGTTCCAGACATTTTTTTTTAAAGAAATTCAAAAGACTTTGAAATATATGCCAGAATATATTTTTTTAATTTTAATCATAATAAGTTTGAAGAAATATTTCACAAATATTCTTCGTCGAAAAAACAGAAGCTAAAATGGAGAATTAAATTAAAATGTATTTATTATTATTTACGATAAAAAACAGTACATTTACTTGAACATTGATTTAAATTGTCAGGAAAGAAGAGGAAGGAATTTAAAAGGTAAAAAGGTCTATGTGTTTAAAAATCCTAAAATCATTTTTAAGGTTGTATTTTTCTATAAAATTGTCTTTCTGAAAGTTATAAGAAGCAAAGTAAAAAAAATAAATTAATTTATTTGAATCATGTTTAATATTTATTTTATATTGTTTTTTATATTGGTTTTATATGTATTTATTTATTATTTTTTATTTTTATTTTTTATTCAGTCATTGGTGGAGCTCAGGATAGTATTTGAATCTTGTTTTTAATATTGTTGTGCAGCACTTTGGAAACATTTTGTTGTTTAAATGTGCTATATATCAAATTCTATTTGAGTTTTGTCTCTCTTAGAATTAAAAATCTCGAGCAAAGCGAGACCAGCTTGCTAGTAAATAAATAAAATGTAAAAAATAGAGGCAGCTCACTGGTAAGTGCTGCTATTCGAGCTATTTTTATAACAGGCCAGCGGGCGACTCATCTGGTCCTTACGGGCACCGCGTTGGTGACCCCTGTTCTACACCAGGGGTCTCAGACATGCGGCACGCGAGACGTTATTTTGCGGCCCCCGCCTTTATATGAAAGTTTAATGTTAGTGCGGCCAGCGAGTTTTACATGAATGGCGCTTGACAGCGTTGAATTTTTTGGGGGTCCAAAATGACTCTTTTAACGTTCTTGGTTGCTTACCCCTGCTTTACTTAAATAGCGGCAAATGAGTGAAAACGACAGAGACGTTGCTATGGAGACGAGGGTTTTCTTACGTGCCTGGCTGCAGTTGCACCGCGACACCTGTCCGCCAGTAATAACAGTCCCCGATGACCTGAACCAATTCAAACTGTTTAGCTCGGTTGGTAGAGTGGCCGTGCTAGCAACTTCGAGGGTTGCAGGTTCGATTCCCGCTTCCGCCATTCTAGTCACTGCCGTTGTGTCCTTGGGCAAGGCACTTTACCCACCTGCTCCCAGTGCCACCCACACTGGTTTAAATGTAACTTAGATATTGGGTTTCACTATGTAAAGCGCTTTGAGTCACTAGAGAAAAGCGCTATATAAATATAATTCACTTCACTTTTTTTTATTGTTTAATTTGCATTGCCTCTCACGATGAGCACTACATATATTTCGATATATAGTATCCATCCATTTTCTACCGCTTATTCCCTTTTGGGGTCGCGGGGGGCGCTGGCGCCTATCTCAGCTACAATCGGGCGGAAGGCGGGGTACACCCTGGACAAGTCGCCACCTCATCGCAGGGCCAACACAGATAGACAGACAACATTCTCGCTCACATTCACACACTAGGGGCCATTTAGTGTTGCCAATCAACCTATCCCCAGGTGCATGTCTTTGGAGATGGGAGGAAGCCGGAGTACCCGGAGGGAACCCACGCATTCACGGGGAGAACATGCAAACTCCACACAGAAAGATCCCGAGCCTGGATTTGAACCCAGGACCGCAGGAACTTCGTATTGTGAGGCAGACGCACTAACCCCTCTGCCACCGTGAAGCCCCGATATATAGTAGACATATTATATCTGTATATATCATATACGATATGATAAGTATATGTTGTATATATTCGCAGATGTGTTATATTTTACATTGCCATACCTGGTCTATTTATACCTGCATTGTCCTTTCCATCCTTACACTTTCCATCTTTGTAACTAAGCTACTGTGTTGAACAATTTCCCTTGTGCATCATTAAAGTTTGTCTAATTCTAAGTCTATATGACACCGGATAACACTCCGGGGCTGTCCCTTTTTAGCGCTCACTATCCCGGTACTTTCCCGGCTATTATCCACCGATCGCCGCGTTCCTGTAGGGATGAAAAGCGGAACGACACACATTGCGCAAATAACATTTTCCGTACATCGGCTGGACACAAATATATTCCACAACCCCAAACGTGTCTTTTTCAAAGCTTGCAGTGAAGAGAAAGGTTTGTGATGAGCAAAGACAATTCCAGGAAAAGTGGGAGATGCAATATGTTTTTGTTGAGCACAAGGGCACCCCGACATGTCTTATTTGCACAGAAAAAAAACATTTTTTAAGAAATCTTTTCTTGCGGCCCAGCCTCACCCGGACTCTACCACCAGTGGCCCCCAGGTAAATTGTGTTTGAGACCCCTGCTCTACACTGTAAATGTGTACTGCAATTACCATTAACGTGAACGCAACACCAGAAAAATGTCGACACATTTTAACACTATTTGCCTGCGGCGACAACCAGCCGGGGGGCGACTGGGAGCATTGCAATAAAATAAAGCTGTCGTTATAACTAGCGTATGAAACAACATATTAGTAAAACATCACCATATTCGTCATCTTATATGTCTATTTGCTTTTTCTACGTCACCATTGGATTAGCTAGCTGGTTGCTAACTGAGCGTTGGCGGCTTTGAATCGCCTGTCGAGTATTACAACACAAACGTGACGTCGGCACGATATTCTTTTCTTTTTTTTTCCATTTGTACTAACGTTGATAATATAACACAGAAAGGTGAAGTTTGTGTCGAAAACGCCATCCTCACCTGCTGTCATTAGCCTGCTAGCTTCACCGCGCCGTGGAGACGCCAGCTGTTGGTAATGACGGCCCGCCTAGGAGATGCCCTTCTCGGTCACAGCGAGCGGGGAGTAGTAGGTCTCTTCCTCTCGAAGCGCCGTGTAACGTTAAAATACACCAAGGACGTAAGAGCCAGCCTTCGCGCCATGGATAAAAAAAAAAAGAGGATGCAAATAGCTTGTCCACCTCCCTGCTCAACCCGCTCCTACCTTCCCTCTCAACATCCTCCTCCTCGCCCGCATCCGTGTGGGCAGTTCCGCCTACTGGGGGTGGACACTTCGACACGAATGTCGATATTTTTATGTTATATCTTCAACACAACTATATGTGTTGGATGGCATTAAATGTTTTGAGCGTTTGTTTTGAAAAGTCTAAAGAACACGTTGAATTTTTTTTATTTTTTTTAACCATATTTTCTTCAATTGCCGCCCGGGCGCTAATTGATTTAAAACCTCTTCTCACTCCTGCGCTTACCCTAAAGAATACGTTGAATTTTTTTATTTTTTTTAACCATATTTTCTTCAATTGCCGCCTGGGCGCTAATTAATTTAAAACCTCTTCTCACTCCTGCGCTTACCAAAGGCATGCGGTAAAAGTAAGCATGCGCTAATTATTTTTAAAACCTCTTCTCACTCCGGCACTTACCAAAGGTATACAGTACAAATTTGAGTGTGATGTAAGCTTGGACCTTAAAGGCCTACTGAAACCCACTACTACTGACCACGCAGTCTGATAGTTTATATATCAATGATGAGTTTAAAACCTCTTCTCACTCCGGCACTTACCAAAGGTGTGCAGTAAAAATTTGAGTGTGATGTAAGCTTGGACCTTAAAGGCCTACTGAAACCCACTACTACCGACCACGCAGTCTGATAGTTTATATATCAATGATGAAATATTAACATTGCAACACATGCCAATACGGCCTTTTTAGTTTACTAAATTGCAATTTTAAATTTCCCGGGAGTTTATTGTTGAAAACGTCGCGGAATGATGACGTGTACGCGTGACGTCACGGACTGTAAGGAAATATTAGCGCTGCGCACACACACAGCTAAAAGTCGTCGGCTTTACCCGCATAATTACACAGTATTTTGGACATCTGTGTTGCTGAATCTTTTGCGATTTGTTCAATTAATAATGGATAAGTCAAAGTAGAAAGATGGAGTTGGGAAGCTTAAGCCTTTAGCCACACAAACGCACAGTGATTCCTTGTTTAAAATTCCCGGAGGTGAAGCTTTCCTATGGATCAGAGCGGTCAAGCGAACATGGATCCCGACCAAATGTCAAACAGCAGTTTTCGGTGAGAAAATTGTGGTAAAAAGTCGCCACTTACCGGAGATCAGCTGAGCTTAAGCCGTCCATACAGCTGCCGTCGACTTCCATCAGACACTGGCGTCAACACACCTGTGGAGACACCCTTCCGACTATCAGGTAATATTAAACTCGCTAAAACACTAGCAACACAATAGAAAGATAAGGGTTTTCCCAGAATTATCCTAGTAAATGTGTCTAAAAACATCTGAATCTGTCCCAATGCAGTCGCGTTTTTTTTTTAACTTTTTTTTTTTTTTTCTAGTCCGTCGCTATCAATATCCTCAAACACAAATCTTTCATCCTCGCTCAAATTAAAGGGGAAATTGTCGTTTTCTCGGTCTGAATAGCTCTTTTTGTTGTGGAGGCTCCCGTAAAAACAATGTGAGGATGTGAGGAGCCATCAACGGGAGACGTCATCGTCTGCTACTTCCGGTAAAGGCAGGGCTTTTCTATTATCGACCAAGGGGACTGAAAGCAACGGATCTAAGATGATATTGTGAAACTCCAATCCATAGTTGATCTAACGTAACCGTGAGAGTCAAGTCCAAAGTGGATCCAATATAGTAACGAGAGTCCAGTCCAAAGTGGAGCCAGTAGGAAACCATCCCAAGCGGAGGCGGATCAGCAGCGCAGAGATGTCCCCAACCGATACACCGGCGAGCGGTCCATCTTTGGTCCCGACTCTGGACGAGCAGTCCATCCTGGGTCCCGACTTTGGACAGCCAGTACTTCATCCATGGCCAACGGACCGGACAGAAGAAGAAAAGAAACGGCAGATCAACTGGTCTAAAAAGGGAGTCTATTTAATAAAGACTGGAGTATACAGATGAGTTTTAAGGTGAGACTTAAATGCTTGTACTGAGGTGGCATCTCGAACTGTTACCAGGAGGGCATTCCAGAGTACTGGAGCCCGAATGGAAAACGCTCTATAGTCCGCAGACTTTTTTGGGGCTCTGGGAATCACTAATAAGCCGGAGTCCTTTGAACGCAGATTTCTTGCCGGGACATATGGTACAATACAATCGGCAAGATAGGCTGGAGCTAGACCGTGTAGTATTTTATACGTAAGTAGTAAAACCTTAAAGTCACATCTTAAGTGCACAGGAAGCCAGTGCAGGTGAGCCAGTACAGGCGTAATGTGATCAAACTTTCTTGTTCTTGTCAAAAGTCTAGCAGCCGCATTTTGTACCAACTGTAATCTTTTAATGCTAAACATGGGGAGACCCCAAAATAATAGGTTACACAAATCGAGACGACACGTAACAAACGCATGGATAATGATCTCAGCGTCGTTAGTGGACAAAATGGAGCGAATTTTAGCGATATTACGGAGATGAAAGAAGGCCAAAATAGAACATTTTGGTATAAACTCAACTAGTCATGTTTGGAGGAACAAGAATACCGAGTTTCATCCCAAGAACACCACACCTACTGTGGAGCATGGGGGTGGAAACATCATGCTTTGGGGCTGTTTTTCTGCTAAGGGGACAGGGCGATTGATCCATGTTAAGGAAAGAATGAATGGGGCCATGTATCGTGAGATTTTGAGCCAAAACCTCCTTCCATCAATGAGAGCTTTGAATGGTTGACCAGAAACTTATTTTCCACCATAATTTACAAATAAATTCTTTAAAATTCCTACAATGTGAAATCAAGTTTTTTTTCACATTCTGTCTCTCACAGTTGAAGTGTACCTATGATGAAAATTACAGACCTCCGTCATCATTTTAAGTGGGAGAACTTGCACAATCGGTGGCTGACTAAATACCTTTTTGCCCTACTGTATATATATAGGGCTTCACGGTGGAAGAGGGGTTAGTGCGTCTGCCTCACAATACGAAGGTCCTGCAGTCCTGGGTTCAAATCCAGGCTCGGGATCTTCCTGTGTGGAGTTTGCATGTTCTCCCCGTGAATGCGTGGGTTCCCTCCGAGTACTCCGGCTTCCTCCCACCTCCAAAGACATGCACCTGGGGATAACTTGATTGGCAACACTAAATTGGCCCTAGTGTGTGAATGTGAGTGTGAATGTTGTCTGTCTATCTGTGTTGGCCCTGCGATGAGGTGGCGACTTGTCCAGGGTGTACCCCGCCTTCCGCCCGACTGTAGCGGAGATAGGCGCCAGCGCCCCCCGCGACCCCAAAAGGGAATAAGCGGTAGGAAATGGATGGATGGAAGAATACCGAGTTTCATCCCAAGAACCCCATACCTACTGTGAAGCATGGGGGTGGAAACATGCTTTGGGACTGTTTTTCTGCTAAGGGGACAGGACGATTGATCCGTGTTAAGGGAAGAATGAATGGGGCCATGTATCGTGAGATTTTGAGCCAAAAACCTCCTTCCATCAGTGAGAGCTTTGAATGGTTGACCAGAAACTTATTTTCCACCATAATTTACAAATAAATTCTTTAAAATTCCTACAATGTGAAATCCAGTTTTTTTTTTCCACATTCTGTCCCTCACAGTTGAAGTGTACCTATGATGAAAATTACAGACCTCCGTCATCATTTTAAGTGGAAGAACTTGCACAATCGGTGGCTGACTAAATACTTTTTTGCCCTACTGTATGTATATAAATATTTATATATGTAGATATATATACATATATACACACACAATTTTTTTCCATGATAAAAAACAATACGTGATGCAATATCTTTCAATATTCACATTCTAACTAAAAATGTAATAAGATTCATATTTCAGCTTTAATTTACCGTACATACAAAACAAGACGATTCTTGGCAGTTACATGTATTAAAATATAATTCTCTACTCCAACCCTCTTTTTACAGCATTGCCCCTTGCAGACAGAAGAACTGGAACAAGATTCAGAGATCAAAAGGTCAACATTAGGTCACATTAGCCAAACATGGACGTGTTTTAGCGCGTACAATCTTGTTTGATTAGAGGACTGCACACAGACTACCTTGCAGGCTACTTTAAACCACACTGCTTCATTAATTCAATTTCATTATTTAATAAAAAAAAAAATTTTGAACATAAATTAAATGTCATCGACGACCAAGAGTATTTTTTTTACTTGCAAGTGTTAGTCAAAAACCGGTACTGTTGTTTGCTTTTGATTTGTTAGGGTCTGTAACACACATTCAACGCCATTCCAGGTACAAATCAAGACCCTTTTTCATAATTACAACGTGCAATGGTACACACTTCAATTGCATCTAATTTCCACACCTGCTTGCCAGTAAATCTCAACAAAACATAGCATATTGGAACCATCTGTGCTTTTCCCCGCTAGGATGAGCACACGTCTGCTATGAAAAAAAGAAATATATAAAACACATCTGGAAGATTCTTTTAAAAAAGACATTCAAATAGCATCAGTTTATGCCTGTTACAGTTGAGGAACACCACACAAAGTGCTGAAAACTGTATTGTGCTAGTATACTTAATTTTACGGTAACATTTCCAACTATTCAAATGCTCCAAGGAAGTGTAAATTAAAAGTCAAGAGGTGATATCACCGTAATTTAAATAAAAACAATGGTTATGCTGTGAAATAGTTCTGAAATGGTTATTGGCGCTTCCTATTAAACAGCGGTTGAGACAAATGAGAACAATCCAAGAAGTGTAATCTTGCTCATGTTTCTCATGCTGTACATCCGAAACTATAAATACGTCAAAGGTAATTTCTTCCACTTTTGTCCACATCAGCCTTTGTTGCATTTCAACTTGTTACTACGAGAGGAAGCACAAATATGTCCATCTTTCTGAAGTCATAAAAAGTTCTACTTTTAACAAGACTAAACATCCCAGTTCAATAAGTTCTCAGACATTACCAGTTGAATAGGAGCTATGTGGTCCTTTGTATCTCTCATACATGAACAGTGGAACCTCCATTTACAAACCTTCTCGATTTACAAACTTTTAGATCAAGCCAAATAAACTTCCAATGCGCAAACCATGTCTCTCCATTCATTCATTCATGTTGTGTCCAGCCTGCAGGCCAAAAGCAGTGCCCTCTCAACGCCACTTGCTCCGCACTACACTAACAGTCACTTTTCTGTGTTTTGTCCATTTTGCCAACTCAATATGAGTCCCAAAAAGACAACAGACCGGCGTAGAAAGAAGGGAATCGCTGAAGACTATTAACGAGGAGTACATAAATGGCACTCACAAGTATGATAAGACCATACTTCGTTTGTGATAAATGATAAATGGGTTGTACTTGTATAGCGCTTTTCTACCTTCAAGGTACTCAAAGCGCTTTGACACTACCACATTTACCCATTCACACACTGATGGAGGGAGCTGCCATGCAAGGCGCCAACCAGCACCCATCAGGAGCAAGGGTGAAGTGTCTTGCTCAGGACACAACGGACGTGACGAGGTTGGTACTAGGTGGGAATTGAACCAGGGACGCTTGGGTTGCGCACAGCCACTCTTCCACTGCGCCACGCCGTCCCTGATGAGACCATACTTTTCTGAGAAAAGACACCAAAGCAGACTTATTTCACAGCAGCAGAGAAGGCACACGTCTCTTTCAGCACACACACGGTTCCTAACTCGCCCACCGATTCCTTCACTCTCTGTCTGCTTTTTTCGCCAGCTCCTTACCAATGTTAATGCAAGTGGATGAAATGTTTTCGATTGAAGCAATATTGTTGTCAAAGTTCGGGATTTTTGTGATTTCTGATGGTTTTGTGAGGGCACCCGAGTGACTCTGAGTGTGTTGGCAGAGCAGCATGTATGTTTGTTTGATATACAGCACTGTAAGGCTAGGCGATTTATCAAGTTTGTAAGATATAGCGATTATTTTTAAACAAGATATGAAATAAGAAAATAGCGTAATATCGACATAATTTATTTCACGTTAAAATGACCAAACGCCGCTTATTTGTTTGTGTTCCTTGTTCTCCCCTGCTCTCCCCCCATGGGTGACTAAACCCCTCCCCTTCCTTCCAAGACATGCTTGCAGTGTAAGAACATCCATGATTGGTTGATTGTTTACAGACAGGCCAATCAGAGGCAAGATATGGCGGGTCATCGAAAATGTAAATTTGTTTGTTTTTTTTAATCAGAGTTTGATACATTTTGGCGACTTGTCCAGGGTGTAGCCCCGCCTTCCGCCCGATTGTAGCTGAGATAGGCGCCAGCGCCCTCCGCGACCCCAAAAGGGAATAAGCGGTAGAAAATGGATGGATGGATGTATTATTTGCACGACTGTAATTTATTTTACGTAAAAATAACATTTTTCAATTTTATGTATGTTATGTAATTCCACACTGCTTAAACCAGAGATGTCCAAAGTGCAGCCCGGGGGCCATTTGCGGCCCGCAGAGAATTTTTTAACGGCCCAACGCCACATTCTAAAAATATGATTAAAAAAATACAAAACATAAACAGTAGTATAAAAGAGAAAACAGGTGAAATTTAACAAGAAAATGTTGCAATTTTGATTCTAATACAAAGCTGCCATGCAGGCTGTTTCTTTCTTTAAAAAAATATTGAATCAAAATCAATGTCATTATGAATTATTGACCTATTCAAGGCACCAATTACGTCACATTAAATATTCCACTTTGAGATATATTTTGTGTAAAATGTTGAATATTTTGTGTTTGCCACACGTTTTTGTTTTAAAATGAACAAACAAAAAACATAAACAACAATAATACATATAATTGACGGATAGATCTGAAGTTGATCTAGAGATTAATGTGTTAAAAGTAAACAAAATAATTATAATTAATTTTTTAACACTTTAATGAATAGGACTGTTTTAGATCCCCAATTATTTTAGTGTGATTTTTTTTTAAGTGCCATTGCTCAAAAAATAATAATGAATAAAAATCAATGTTGATATGACTTATTGACCTTTTTAAAGCTACACTTATTATATAATCTAAAATATTCCACTTAAAATTTTTATTGGGTGAAAATATTGTATTTTTTGTGTTTTTTCTATTAAAAAATGGTTTTCTTTGACAAAAAGAGCATACAACTTGATTTTTTTTTAAATGTTATATTGACAGACAGACAGACCTAATGTTGATTGAGAGATTTAAGCCTATAATGATAATAATACTGAATAATGACACATTTTTTATATTTTTTTGACCAAAACCCCTTGGTGTCCCCGGGACCAAGCCTGAGTGGAGGCCTAAATGTATATTTTTATACATATTTTGTATTGGTTTTTAAAATAAAAAAAATATCAAAATGGCCCCAGCTTGCTTTGATTTTTCAGTGTGCGGCTCTCAGTGGAAAATGTTTGGACACCCCTGACTTAAACAGTTTCTTCTCTCTGCTTTTAATCCCCATCTTGACTAACTGGGTCAATAAAAGTGCCACTGACTGTTTACAGAACAGTTGTTTTACTGAATATCGCTCAAAAATGAATATCTTTATATGTATACTTTCACCGAAAAATATACCGATATATATATGAAATATCGAGTTTAAGTAAAAATATGTCGAGATACTGTATACTTTTTCATCCATATCACCCGGCCGTGCAGCACTGTATAGTTCAAAGTGTACAAACCTTCACTAAAATGGGGACTTTTGTCAAGGCTGGAACCCACTATTTATAATTACATTGTTTCTTATGGAGAAATTTGCTTCACTTTAAGGACATTTCGAATTACAAACTTCTTTCAAGAACAAATTAAGTTTGTAAATCAGGGTTCCACTGTATGTCCCCCCACCCCTTTTGTTTTATGTGATCCATGACATCACTTTAGTCG
Source organism: Nerophis ophidion (assembly GCF_033978795.1). Taxonomy (NCBI): domain Eukaryota; kingdom Metazoa; phylum Chordata; class Actinopteri; order Syngnathiformes; family Syngnathidae; genus Nerophis; species Nerophis ophidion. The sequence goes on from NC_084635.1 coordinate 10,707,390, forward strand.
TTTGCTATTACTAAGGATTAGTATTTTATTCATACAATCTTGTGGAGACTTCACACATAAAAATAAATAATTTGTGTGCATTGTTGATAAACAGGATCCCACCCAAGTGATCTATTAAAGGATGCATCTACTTCACATTAGTTTACCTGAGCAACTACACCGATTCTCTGTACTGCACTGCTTCCAAAATGTACACAAGCATGTCTCCTACCAGGATGTATGGAACAAACCTGAACTGCAGCTGTACCCAAGTTACTACTGAATAAATTAACTGTAAGCCCGGCTGGAATCATGACATGAAGCAACTATTATTCCGAGAGCATTCTGACTGTAGCTGTTAGATAACGAAATTAGTACTGCACTCCATTTCCAGAAATCATCCAAAAGCATCCTGCTGGCATTACATGTCGGGGAAAATCATGCCTGCATCCACAAAAAGGAAAAACCACGACCTCCATCTCAGAGCAAAAGGGCATTGACACTCCTCACAAAAAAAAACCCAACAGCAGCGCAATGCGGGAAGGAGTCCATGACCACATGAGATGGGTTCAGGCTCCTGCGCGATGCCGTGCCAAGTCATGAAATTCAGGAAAAGCCAGGGAGTGTGATATCGGGACTGCAGTCACTCGTTGACGTCCCAAATTTCCGACAGCAGCGGGGGAAGTTTTTTGTCCTGAAGGCGGAGGGCAAAAACCTGCTCGGAATGCACGCTGCTTAGCGTACGGAGGCTCACCAGCTTCATCAGCATGCGTGGGAACATCAAGTGATCCTGAGGAAGAAAGAAACATTATTACCGTATTTTCCGCACTATAAGGCGCACCTAAAAACCTCAAATTTTCTGAAAAGCTGACAGTGCGCCTTATAATCCGGGGCGAAATATAGAGGGGACCAATATTGAGCCACAATAAGCGGTAGAAATGGATGGATGGATGGATGGAGGTCTCGCAACTACGGTAAGCGGCCGCCAACTTCATTTTCCCCCGGAGAAGAAGTGCACTTCTTCTACGCTTCTTTTTCTTCTACAGCCGCCGACCTTATTTTCCCCTGAAGAAGAAGCGTGCGGTGCATGTTGGGATATATGACTGTGGGAGGCGTGCCGTTTCTGTGTTTATTCTGATGTTTAAAGACCCCAAAATGAAAATACGGTAATCTGTTTCAATCCACTGTTGCCCTGTTAGTAAACACTTAATAAAAAATAAGGACTGTCAATCAAATTACCAAACAACAGAATAAGCCTTTGTCAAATCTTTAATTTAGTAAGACCTTGAACACCTCGGACAACACAAGAGTTTCACCTGCGTTTGTATAAACGTTTCTAATGTGCATTTTTGCCATCTACTGGATTGCAGCGAAACATTACAGACCCACATTTGCTAATATTTTTTCTCACCAACATTGTTTTATTTATTTTAGGGCAGTCAATTTCAACAAGTTAACGCATGTGATTAATCACAAATAATCATTGTATTAATCATGTATCAACGCAGATTAATTACCCCAATTGATTTTGACTCTAAATGTGAAGTGAAGTGAAGTGAATTGTATTTATATAGCACTTTTCTCTAGTGACTCAAAGCGCTTTACATAGTGAAACCCAATATCTAAGTTACATTTAAACCAGTGTGGGTGGCACTGGGAGCAGGTGGGTAAAGTGTCTTGCCCAACGACACAACGGCAGTGACTGGGATGGCGAAAGCGGGAATCAAACCTGCAACCCTCAAGTTGCTGGCACGGCCGCTCTACCAACCGAGCTATGCCGCCCCAAATGCTCCTTTACCTAAAGCTCGGATGGTTATCGCTTCAAAATTAATGGGACTTTAGGTAATTTTTACCAAGTACTAATTAATTAACAGCAAATAAATTACATATATTTGATTAAAAAAAATATCTGTGTATGGTATTGTAATAATAAAATTGCAATTGTGTCAAAATATAGCTTTTAAAGTTAATTTAAATTATGCAACAAAGTAATTTACAGTGATTCATCCAAAAATGGGATTCATCTGATTAAAAAAAGGTAATCATTCAACAGTACAAATTAATTTATTTATGTATTTTCTAGGGGTGTGGGAAAAAATTGATTCGAATACGAATCGAATCGTTTACGTTGTGCGATTCAGAATCTTTTTTTTTTTCTAATTTAAAAAAAAAAAAAATGTTAATCAATCCAGCAAACCACTACACAGCAATACCATAACAATGCAATCCAATTCCAAAACCAAACCTGACCCAGCAACACTCAGAACTGCAATAAACAGAGCAATTGAGAGGAGACACAAACACGACACAGAACAAACCAAAAGTAATGAAACAAAAATGAATATTATCAACAACAGTATCAATATTAATTATAATTTCAGCATAGCAGTGATTAAAAATCCCTCACTGACATTATCATTAGACATTTATAAAAATAATAAAAAAGAACAATAGTATCACAGTGGCTTACACTTGCATCGCATCTCATAAGCTTGACAACACACTGTGTCCAATGTTTTCACAAAGATAAAATAAGTCATATTTTTGGTTCGTTTAATAGTTAAAACAAATTTACTTTATTGCAATCAGTTGATAAAACATTGTCCTTTACAAGTATAAAAGCTTTTTAAAAAAAAAATATACTACTCTGCTAGCATGTCGGCAGACTGGGGTAGAATCCTATGTATTGAATGAATACAGAATCGTTTTGAATCGGAGAAATATCGTTTTTGAATTGAGAATCGAATCGAATCGAAAAAAATCGATATATTATCGAATCGTGACCCCAAGAATCGATATTGAATCGAATCGTGGGACACCTAAAGATTCACAGCCCTAGTATTTTCCTTTTCTGCACTGCAAAAGAATAGGTTTGTTGTATTTTAGAGTTTAAACTAAAATACCTTCACCAGTATTCTTACAAATGTCCTAACATTTTTGCTGAACGTAGACTGCTGTGACAATATTGCTTCGCCTTAGCTAGGGTCTGTGTTCTAAAGCATGCTCTTTTGTCCACATAGCAATAGGACTTATCATCGCTGAAAACTTGCTACTTTTGGTTTTAAATTCTTCGAGAAAATGTTGTATTTTTTTAGCTTTAAAAACGGTATATGTCGCTTATACACCACAAAAGCAACCTATCCAACAGTTACTGTCATGACCTAATGTGCTGGCTCTGATTACGCTAACAAGGTCATGTCGACACACGATATGTAACAAGAGAAGTTGTTACGTAAACCAGTGGACACTTACATTTGGTCTCTTTATCATGATGTAAGAGCGCAGAGCGTCAACGTACGGTTGCTGTAACCTCTCCACAAGATCATGATCCTGCACATTTGGCCGATCTGGGGGGGAAAAAAAAGATATTAAAGCACAATAAATATATATTTTAAACATGCACAAACACTTCCCTTCAGGCACATTGGGTTGTCACAAAACCAGCATGTCAGTAGTCAATACAGATTCTCGATACTTTTTGATACCATAATTGAGAAAAAACTGAACCCATCTACTTTTAGATTAACTACTTAAATAAAAACAGCTTCAAACTGGCAAGTTTTTAAGGTCACTGTGCTTTAACATCTTTTTGCACAGAATTCAAATTGCAGCATTTGCTGCCAAGCGGTAACTATACATTCAAAAAAAGAACAGCAGTGTTCTATAGCCTCCCAGTATATAAATTCAAACAATAATCTTTTCATAAATAACAATATTTAACCCTTTTAAATTTTAAGAATATAAAACAAACAACATTGTTCTTAATATTCTTTCAATATAGTGGTAGTGTGACATCATCATGTAATTTGTAATAAAATAGGCTAATAAAAAGTCTGAAACGTACACTTATTCCATCTATCCATTTTCTACCGCTTGTCCGTTTGAGGTCACAAAATTCAAGTACCCCAGTTTTAAGTCCTCTCCTTTTTGGCATTATATTCACGATGTTATTCAGGTAACTTTTAGTTTGTTAACTACAGATGCAGTCTGTAGTCATTTCTTCAACTTCTTTTGTTATACTAGTGGTGTTCCTCAAGGGTGCATTTTAGGTCCTCTCTCTTTCATCATTTGGGCTCATGAGTTCAGTTCAAAAAACTTATGAGAGACTAATATTTTTGCAGCACATTCTTACAATCACGAGAGTGCTGTCATAGATGCAGAAGGTCCTTAAAAACAGCAGAGCGCTCCTGTAACTCTGAGAAAATAAAAGAAATAGACCAAAATAACGGTATACTATAGCGCAGGGGTCTCAAACTCAATTTACCTGGGGCCATTGGATGCAGAGTCTGGGTGAGGTTGGGCCGCAAGGAAAGATTTCTTTAAAAAAATATTTTTAAATGTCTTTATTTTAATTTTCAAAACAAAATAAAATCAAAATACAAATGGAAAAAAATGAGGATTAAGAAATGTGAGGCAATGCAAATAAAAATAAAAAATAAATAAAAATAACGGTTTGAATTGGTCCAGGTTATCGAGGAATGCTATTACTGACGGACAGATGTCACGGTGTGACTGCAGTTAGAAAACCCTCGTCTTCATGGCAAAGTCTCTGTCGCTTTCACTCATTTGCCGCTTTTCCACTAATGCAGGGGTAGGCAACCAAGAACATTGAAAGAGCCATTTTGGACCAAAATAACAAAAATCGTCTCTGTCTGGAGAAAATGGGAGGGAGGGGGGTTTCTCTGCTTGCATCATGCAAGTGATGTCAATGTTCGGCCCTCGAGAGCCACATACCACACCGTGATTTGTAGATTCCTACAGCTCTGCACACAACGCTGTCATGCGCCATTCATACAAAACTTGCAGGCCGCACTAACATTAAAGTTTCATATTAAGGTGGGGGCCGCAAAATAACGTCTCGCGGGCCGCAATTGGCCCCCCGGCGGCGTGTCTGAGACCCCTGCTATATAGGAAGCTGGTTCCTTGAATATGCAAAATTAGAATACACTTGGGTGGGCAAATGTTTTATTTCCGGAATGGGAGAGGCACAAGTTGTTTGTTGCTAGCTTGTTTTGGATAAATAAACCATGTTTTTGTTTTAATTTGACTTTTTTTGGCATTATGTTTTTACCGCCCACTGGTTAGGGGTTAAGGGGTACTTGGCTAAAAACAATTTGCAAGTTGTACAAAGCACCATCAACCAGAATAATGAAAAATATGAAAACACAATACCGACTGAAAATTAAACATGATTAATCTGCTTTAATGCACAGTGGCCCTGTTAGTAAACACTTTATAAAAAATAAAAGGACTGTCAATCAAATTACTAAACAACAGAATAAGCCTTCGTCAAATCTTTCACTTAGTAAGACCTTGAACACCTCTGACAACACAAGAGTTTCACCTGCGCTTGTATCCACGTTTCCAATGTGCATTATTGCCATCTACTGGATTGCAGCGAAACATTACAGACCCACATTTGGTAATTGTCGTAATATCTGTGTGTATATATATATATATATATATATATATACACACACACACATATATAGTTATATATGTATGTACAGTATGTGTATGTTATTTTACAATTTTTTTGTGTGTATGTAATTTCTAGTATGTGCCACCAGTCTATAAAAAGAGAGCTTTGTCATGCAAATGGCCCCCAGGCAACACACTTTGTGTTCCTGGTAAAATAAGTGTTGAAATTGGGTGTTCAAAATGTTTCCAAACACAGGAAGACTGTCTCTGTGGCCCCGTTTACACTGCACACCAAATCAGATTTGTTTTGCCCTCAAGTGACAGACACAGTTGGGATTTTTTTTTGCCAGTTTAAACGCTCCAAAGTCCTTCTAAACTGATCTTTGCATGAGGAAAGCTGCAAACCGCCAGCGGAAGTGGATACTTAATCACAACATCTGGTTTTGGAGCAAAGTATTTCTGCGACAGCCAAATTTTTTGGCGCATCACTAGTCAATGATGCGCAAATAATAGGCTTTATGTAAAATATGAATATATATTTTTATTCCAAAGAAATAGCGATTGTTAAAGGACGGGAATTACACAAATTGGTCAACTTCCTTTGTTTTTACTTTATTGAACTGCGCATGCAAGTGACCTCGAGGCCACATTGGGATAACATTGGGACCTGTCGGCATTAATATTGGCATCTGATAAAGATTACATTTTACCTGCAGCGGCAGCAGCCAGCGAGTAAAAATCCGATTTGGGCCACATGGTCTTTGATTTGTTTTCACTTATAGAAGTAATAAAGGTTGGATTACACGCTTTTTTTTGCATGCTAAGGTAATGCAGACTCCTGGACTTGTGGTGGCAGATCTTCGCTTTCACTCAGGCGACAAATTATTCTCTGGCAAAGCTACACCTACAGTTTGGCTACACTGCCACAGTTGTATCATAATTTGTATATGAGAGGGCAAACCGGAAGCACCAAATCGCATTTGTGACTCCAATAGCTAAACATATGGGAAACACTATCTAATTTTTTTTCCATCAGTGCAGAACTGACACATCTCGCAAAAGAAAAAAATTGTACAGTATTCGGTACTGTTGATATTGAAAAAAGCGGGACCTTAAGTATTTTAATGTGCATTAGTATCAATATTTTGACAATACAGGCATATATGGTTCATGTTGTCTGATAAATATGAATTCTGTTTCTATTTTTTCAGTGCGAATGAAAACCAACCTGCTGAAAATATGTTGATGGCAATAAGAAGAGCATATTCAGCTTCGTCCAACTGCAGATCATTCATTCCTTTAGAAAACTCAAAGATGGGATTGATGAACTCAAACTGAAGGCCTGTTGAGAAGAGGGATACAACACATATGAGATGTCGACAGTAGTAGCATTTACTACTCCTTTGATGTTTTGAGTTACGCTTCGTGTTTACAAACACGCTCCCATAAATTAATTACAAGTGCAACTTTGGTGCGTTGACAAAAAATTGACTCGAGAACGAGTTACAGCCGAAGCAGAGGAAAAATACAGTCGTGTGTGTGCGCCATGCGGCTGTGTATGTGAGGCTTTGTTTCTATGTAGGGTACATTTTTCGGGACGCCGATTCAACTCACGCATCCAGCCGTCCGATTCAGATCTTTTCTCTTCGTCCCTCTTAAGACCTCACTGCACTAAACAAAATTGATGCCAGTTCACCATTTTCTTCTCTCTTTTTTTTTTCAAATAAGAATCGATAAGAAAACCAATAAAGAACCAATCGTTAAGCAAAATCAAAAGTGGAATCGGAACCGGAAATATCTTTTCAATTCCGAACCCTCAATAAGACAATGTGAACATTTTATAATACGGTTATCCTGACCAAAATTATCCTGGTGATCATTAGTATTGTAATGATATTGAATGTACTCAAAAAGTACTTAAAGATACACTGAACTCTTTTGACCTAGTAATTTCTTTCAAAATAACTAAAAAATAAACACACGGTTAGAAAAGTAATTATTTAGCATGTTTTTTTTTTGTTTTTTTTTGTCCTGTCCAGCTTCTCAGGCAAATCATATAGTTGATGTAGATGCCCATATCGGCTGTTCCGATTTACTTTACAAAAGAGAAGTGTAGGATACTTCTCTTGTTGCCTTATTTGAATTAGACTTTATTAAATGTATTTATATTATCATTTGGTGCAGCCGGGCCGGAGTAGGAGGGGATAGAACGAGAAAAAAAAAGGAAGACAGAGGGGGAAATTGTGGGGATTAGAGGGGGATTACACAGAGAGACAAAAACAACAACAGCAAATACAACAATAACAACAACAACAATAGAACACTAGCACATACTATATGTACAAGTATGATCGTAAAAGTGATAGCAAATAAGCAGTTAGCGAAATAAATAATAATATAGTAATGACAATGAGCATTTTTACACTAAAACTGGAGCGATACAAATACCAATAGAAAAAGCGCTATTGATCATGCACAAAACCAATATTTTACCTCTATTATCAACAATACAGTTGTACAAATGCAACAATACGTATACGTAATGATAGCTAGAAAGATAATAAAAAAAAATAAATAAATGAAATTAAAAAAAAAAAAGGAATACTGAAAGATGGAAGGGAAGAGAGAGAGGCAACCTATATTAATCTTGTAGATTGCTATAGTATTAATGGGTTAAGCTTTGTGATTATGCCATGTGTTACCCAGTTTACCCTAGGGCAACAACGTTGATGTATGTTTGATGAAACGTGATTATGTGCATGACTGTATGTATGTATATGTACTTGTATATGAACAGAATGTGTATATGAATGTTTGTACAGTAAATGTGTATGTACAGTATATGTATGTTTGTTTGTACAGTGAATGTATATGTTCAATATGTGTATGTTAGTGCCATGAATGTGCGTGTAGATGGACGGACTTGGAGTATGTAGGTATGTAATGTATTTGTGTATGTATGTGTTTTGTGTTTCTTATGCTTCATCGATAGTGTTTTAGTGTTGGTATTTTATTTGCTTTAATGGCTAAGCTTTTATTATTTGAAGTATTGATGTGTACTGTAGCACTTTAAATTGTATTCAAATATAGAGTGCCCAACAAATATAATCTCATCAATGTCTCTTGTATGCATGTTAGCATTTAAGCTAGCGAGGTGGCGACAGTCAGTCCGTGAGTTTATCAAAGTGCAATTATCAATCACACATTTTCAGTAATTTTAGTTTAAAACGGCAAAACTACAAATCATCACAATCTTTTTTTTTTTCTCTTAAAAAAGTGATTGTTTACAATGAGCAAAATCTCACGAATCAAATTGGACAATGAAAATCCTTGGTCCAAGACAGCCCTACATTTTACACTTCATTATGTCCTCCAAGTGGCAATGCGCCAAGGAAAAACAAATTCCTCACCATGGAGGTGAAATCCAACATCATACAAAACTCAAGAGAGACAATAAATGCCCACAGATATTAGTCTAGCATTTATTCCCAACTGCTTGACTGCCTCAGCCCTCATTAAGATAAAGAATAGCAATGTTTATGAATGCTAGAGGAGTCATGGACTCTGTGTTGCTACAAGGAGATCTGGGTGTAGAGGAGGAGGTTATCTTTCCAGACTAGCCTGGGGAAAAATTATTTCAGACCACAGAAGAGCCAGCAAGACAACCCCAGTCAGATCAAAAAGGATGTAGCGCAGAGCTTTTATTGTAAAGCCTCGAAATGAAATGTGTGATGGATAATGGTTTTAGAAAAGTCGTTTCATTGCTGCTTCATGTAAATATTGCGTTTACTCTTTGTATTACTGTATTTTGTTAGTCCTTTATGTGTACAGTGTGAATGATTTAGGAATTAAATTAGGTATAATATAGGTGTAAGAACATAATTGTAACCCAAAACCATTTGTATGTAAAAGCTTTTTAAGTAATTATTTTTTTATTAGGAAATAAACAATTGGGGGAAGCGGTTTCATAACAAAACAATTTCTTACATTTTATCTTTCGCAATAAATATTTAAAGAAAGGTTTTGCTTCTACATTAAAGAGAAATTAAGACGAAAGAGAAAATTGAATAAATGGCATGCTTATGCTGTTTCACAATCTTCATAAGCATCCATTAAAATGTACCTGCTTTTGCGAAATCCTCCTTATTATAGCTAAAATCCTTTAGAAACGTAATGCTCTCAATGGCAGGGTTGTATCGACGAGACGTCTCCAGCAGCATAATCTGATGAGGACAAGGAATATTATTGACTGTATATATAGTCAAAATAGTATACTGATTAAACAGTGTTTTTGAAAAAAAGAGTAGAAAAGAATATGAATATTGTGTAAGAAGTTGAAGGTGCTATGAATTGCGAGAAAAGTGGTTAAGACGTTTGTTAAAGAACGTGCTACTCTGAAGCAACAACATCACTGTGTTAAAATAGAAAACATGACAAACTTCTATGGTTGACGTCTTCAACAGTGCAATCTGGTCCTCCCTTGTGAGCTCGAGAAATCCAGGAAGCTGCTTGGCAAAATCCACAATCTCCTGGACCGACATGATTGCAAGCTCAGTGAAGTGGGCGAAACGCTGCTGACGCACTTCTCGGTTTTGCAGATCCTGATTCTGTGGCCATGGCTGTTTTTTTTTCCACACACACAAAAGCATTCAGTTTGATTAATCACATGCACACCCACCATTCCCAAATACAAAATGACATTTGTTCTCGTCATAGTTCTACCTATCAAAAACTAGATAACTATTTTTTTTAATCAATACATTTTTAATTACTGTATTTTCCGGACCATAGGGCGCACCAGATTATTAGGCGCACTGCCAATGAGCGGGTCTCGTCAGGTATAATTTTGCATTAAAGAGGTCATATTATTATTTTTTTCTAAATGGAAAACACTTCCTTGTGGTCTAAATAACATGCAATGGTGGTTCTTTGGTCAAAATGATGCAAGGATTATGTTTTACAGATCATCTCCAAGCCGCTTTCTGACAGTCGATTTAGGATGCTTCGTTTTGTGGGCGGTCTTATTTACATGGCTCGCCTTCGGCAGCGTCTTCGTCCCGTCATCTTTGTTGTAGCGGTGTAGCGTGCAAGGACGGGAGTGGAAGAAGTGTCAAAAGATGAAACAAACTGTTTTAATGACATTCAGACTTTACTTAAATCAATAACGGAAGAGCATTTCCTCATCCGTGGCTCACCAGTGTAATAAAAACACCGGAAATGTGTCCTGTGAAAAATCATCCGACCGGAACGCTCTAATAACTAATGTTCCTTGGGTGAATAATTTAAACTAACTATACCGGTATATTTTAGCTCTTTCATGGCGAGTTTAGTGACGTAAAATAAGAACTTGAAACTACTTTATATTAGAAATGGCAACAGTGGAGGATGAATGTCCCATTACAAGAAGATAGAGAAAAAGAAGAAGCTTATCGACTACAGTGTCCACACAGACTACAATTGCAGACGCGCACAAATTTTCAGGACTTATACATATCCCAAATACACATCAGCAGGTACCAGTTACTTTTGCATAATGCGAAACAAAACGGCAGACAATATGTCTTACCTTACATACACACCATAATAATACTTGTATGTTGAAGCACAGTACAATCCATCAAGCGGTGCGGCTTCATAGCCTACCAAAGTCTTACTAAAACATTTCGATTGATTTTTGAGCGCTGTGTGTAATGTTCTGTATTTTCAAAGGAACATATAACATTTTGGTGTCGTTTACTTGAGTCATATTGGAATCTACACTTGTTTCTTATGTGTGACTGCAATCATATTGCAGTCTGCACATACCTCTTATGTGTGACTGCCATCTACTGGTCACACTTATCATTTCACCGTGTGCCAAATAAAATAGCTTTTAGGTCGGTAAGCACAACCAAAATGATTCCGTACATTAGGCGCATTGGGTTATAAGGCGCACTGTCGAGTTTAAAAAAAATGAAAAGGATTTTCAGTGTACCTTGTAGTCCGAAAAATACGGTAAATGGGACCTTGACAAATTCCCTCTTTTCTGACTTATAAACATTGTTGCAATACAATGTTAGATACCCGTGTAAAACAATGTCAAAGTAAGGTTCAGGCATTTTGGCGTGAGCTTGCATGGAGTTTTGGGTGCCTTCGTTTTAGGGGTTTTGCAGACTGACTACGTTAAAAACAGGGGCGTTATATAGCCTGAAAATTATGGTGTACAGATTAACCCCATCACAACACTGATCGATTCAGACCTAAATTAAAAAAAGTTTATTTTAAAAGGTGACGAGTGATTTTTTTCGCCATCTCTAGGTGAACGTTGGATGCCAGAGTTTACAAACTTCCAGGTTTCTGGCCGTTACCCTCTACTATCCAGGTGAGAGGCATGGTTTATAACTATGGACTTAACTTTTATCAACTCAGAGGTGATAAAGCAGTAACAACAGCTCAACATGTCAATATAGCGTTAAAGTTAAAAGTTAAGTTAAAGTACCAATGATTGTCTCACACACACGAGGTGTGGCGAAATTATTCTCTGCATTTGACCCATCACCCTTGATCACCCCCTGGGGGATGAGGGGAGCAGTGATCAGCAGCGGTGGCCACGTCTGCCAAGCAGGGAGGTATTGGGTCCCATTTTTATAGACTTTGGTATGACTTGGCTGGGGTTTGAACTCACGACCTACTGATCTCAGGGCGGACACTCTAACCACTAGGCAGCTGAGTAGGTCAATATGAAGGGCACCAGATGTAAACGGAGTATTGTTTGTGGCTTTTGGATGTTTTTCACAGGGCTTTATGGGTGGAACAGTCTACTCCCTTTAGTTGCATTGTGAAATCTTGGGAACTACAACTTGTTAAAACAAATTGAATTGCAACATTGAAATGCGGACATATTTATATACCGTCACTTTTGGTCGATCGAGGAAGGATCTTTTGTTGCATTGCTTCTGCATAGCCACCAGCTTCTCGATCATTTCCTGCTGCTGTGGATCCAGTGTAGTTGTTTCTTGCGGAGGAGTGGGAGTGACCACTGTCGACGAACGGGCTGTTTCATCATCGTGCTGCTTCTTCATTTTCTTGCGCCGGATTTGCTCTTCAGAAAGAACACCTGTGTGCCAAAGGGGATGCGGAATTCAGCAAAAAGCTCAGTCAAGTAACTCAGAATGAGTGTATTATTAGAAGTCGGTGCAGTGAAGGGCTTTAGAAGAATGTGGCACACAAACACTCACACTGCGCGAGCATGCCTGCCTCGCGGCACTTGCGCAGGCGACATTGCTGGCACTTGCGTCGCATGTACATGTCCATTTCGCAATGTCCGTTGTTCTTGCAGGAGTACTGGGCACTTTTGATGACACTGCGTCGAAAAAAGCCCTTGCAGCCCTCACAGCTGAGGACGTTGTAGTGGAAACCAGAGGCCTTGTCCCCACATACACTGCACACCTCATTTCCTAGCATCTTCGGGGCAGGACCCTTCTTTCTTTTTACAGGCTGACCATCTACACAATATCAGAAAAACAGACATGATTGAGCAGTTTTTTGTTTGTTTTTTAGGTGAAGATGAACAAGTCAGAAAATGATCTATTAAAGGCCTACTGAAACCCACTACTACCCACCACGCTGTCTGATAGTTTATATATCAATGATGAAATCTTGACATTGCAACACATGCCAATACGGGCTTTTTAGTTTACTAAATTGCAATTTTAAATTTCGCGCGAAGTATCCTGTTGAAAACATCGGTATGATGACGCGTGCGCGTGACGCCTCGGGTTGTAGCGGACATTTTTTTCCAGCCCGATCCAAGCTATAAGTAGTCTGCTTTAATCGCATAATTACACAGTATTCTGGAAATCTGTGTTGCTGAATCTTTTGCAATTTGTTCAATTAATAATGGAGAAGTCAAAGAAGAAAGATGTAGGTGGGAAACGGTGTATTGCAGCTGCCTTTAGCAACACAAACACAGCCGGTGTTTCCTTGTTTACATTCCTGAAGGTGAAGCTTTACTATGGAACACAGCGGTCAAGCTAACATGGTTCCCGACCACATGTCAACCGGCAGGTTTTGGTGAGAAAATTGTGGTAATAACTCGCCTCTTACCGTAGACATGAGCGGAACTTGCGTCGTTCTTCCTGCAGCAGAGACACTGGCAGTCACCACACCCGTGGCCACACCCCTCCGACTTTCAGGTACCATATAATCTCACTAAAACACTAGTAACACAATAAGCAGATAAGGGATTTTCCAGAATTATCTTAGTAAATGTGTCTAATAACATCTGAATCGCTCCCACTGCCCTTGCCTTTTTTTTTTTTCTAGTCCTTCACTCTCACTATCCTCATCCAGAAATCTTTCATCCTCGCTCAAATTAATGAGGGAAATCGTCGCTTTCTCGGTCCGAATCGCTCTCGCTGCTGGTGGCTATGATTGTTAACAATGTGAGGATGTGAGGAGTTTCACAACCCGTGACGTCACGCTCACATAGTCTGCTACTTCCGGTACAGGCAAGGCTTTTTTATTAGCGACCAAAAGTTGCGAACTTTATCGTTGATGTTCTCTACTAAATCCTTTCAGAAAAAATATGGCAATATCGCTAAATTATCAAGTATGACACATAGAATAGATCTGCTATCCCCGTTTAAATAAAAAAATCTCATTTCAGTAGGCCTTTAAACAGCATGTGTGACACTGTGTGGAAGTTTTTCTAAAGACTTAAAAGAGGTGTTGATATTTTTGCATTTATAATGATTTTTCATATTTAGCTTGTTATGTTTTATAATTGCATTAACCTAATTTTAAATCTCTAACGGTACATTCTCTGTATGCATGCAGGCATCAGAACAGTGCCCCAATCTCTGTACTTAAAAAATACACTCTGTTTCATTTAGGTGTTTTAATATAGTGCTTTACAGTACCCAGCATAAAACCCAAAGAGCTTTCCATTATACCGCACATTCACACACAGATAGCGAAGGCAGCAAAGACTTACCACGACCCATCAGGAGTAAAGTGGTTGAAGTGTCTTGCCCAAGGACACTACAGCCGTGACTCGGATGGCACAAGTACATCTAGCTGCAGTCGCAGACACTCTTAAGTCGCGCCCACCTTAAATTGAAGTCGCAACCACTTCATTCAAATTGTAGTCTTAAGTTGCGCCCACTTTAAATTGAAGTCGTGCCCACTTCATTAAAAGTGTATCAAACTTTATTTACAAAGCATTATAAAGTAATGCAACGCAAAGTGCTTTACAGACTTAAAAACAATACCCCGGTGACCCAGATCCCCCATTATCGCACACACAAACACACACAAATAAAAAACAGAAACATATACCCATAGGTACATATATGAACAAATTAATGCATGGCTGAGTACAGAGGAGACACGTGAGTAAACACAATCACAGAAACCATATGCACCAGGTCGTCATCAAACCACCAAAACGCTGACACAAAGCGCCCCCCCAGCACGGCTGATAACCCCTGATGAATGTGGCTCCCTCTTATACTTTTTAGGTCTAAGTCGTGTCCACTTTAGGTCTAAGTCATGCCCAGGGTTAGGTTTGGGTTTTGGTTAGGGTGAAAGTGAGATTTGGGTTTTGGTTAGGGTTAAGGTAGCATAGAATCAGCCAAAAAAAGCAATACATTCAACAAATGAAATAGTAACAACCATGTTGCATTTCATTAGCCGTCTTGGACTAAGTTACAAATCAAGTGTCCACTCTCAACTTGTCAGTGCCACTAAAAGCATGCTGAAGCTGCTGACAAAAAGTCATGCCCACAACGTTATCCAAGATGGCTAATGCAACGCGCCCTGGTTGTTTTTTCGGTTGTTGAATGTATCGCTTTTTTGACTGATAATATGCAACCCTAGCTCCAACCCTAAACCAAGCAAAACTATTTTTAGCAGTATTTTTCTTTATTTATGTCTAATTTCCATGGTATGTACTGTCTTTCTAGCTTCACTTCCGTTAAAGAAACACTCCATGTCCGTTGTCATCACCCAGGAGGATAAGCTATACCCTTCTCGGGTATAGCTTCGAACTAGGAACCATCAAAATGCAGGCACAACCAACCGCCTTACCAGCTGAGCCACGCGCCCCCATTTTGCGTATGCGTGGACAAATTTTGCTTGTGCGCGACATCTTTTTGTACGCAAGTTGAAACCAATCCGAGGCGGTGTAAAACGTTTAAAGTGACCAATCAGAAACGAGTGAAGTTGTTGGGCCGTGTATTCAAAGACTGCCCCTATAAACCAAAAGGGTAAAACGTGCGTAAGGAAAGACACCATGACTGCAAAAAGACAACGAATAGGGGCAAAAAAACACTGCGGGCGCAAAAAAGATGTCGCAGAGTGTGATTAATACGCACAAGATTTTCGGGACGGCGTGGCGCAGTGGGGAGAGTGGCCGTGCGCAACCCGAGCGTCCCTGGTTCAATCCCCACCTAGTACCAACCTCGTCACGTCCGTTGTGTCCTGAGCAAGACACTTCACCCTTGCTCCTGATGGGTGCTGGTTGGCGCCTTGCATGGCAGCTCCCTCCATCAGTGTGTGAATGTGTGTGTGAATGGGTAAATGTGGAAGTAGTGTCAAAGCGCTTTGAGTACCTTGAAGGTAGAAAAGCGCTATACAAGTACAACCCATTTAACCCATTTATCACTGTTCTGACGCCATATTTGCCCTCTTCTTGGGCTTGACTGACAGCAAAAGTACTACTATTCGGCAAAAAAAATAGTATGTAGCCGCAGCAAAAAAGAGATCCCACTCTGTCACAAAATTTGTCCAGTGAGGAATAGGGATTGGAAGAATTATGTCTTACAAATTTTTATTATAAACTAAATACGTATCAATGTGTGTTTATGGTTTGTACAAGTATGAATGTTGTTAATATACTGTATCAGCCGCTAATAAATGGAAAAATATATATATATATATTTTAAATTAGTGGCCGCGGCTTAAGTACCAGTGCGCTCTATAGCTGGAAAATACGGTATATTCATCCAAAATTAGGTTAAGTGCGGCTTATATTTAAGTGCGCTCTATAGCCTGGAAAGTATGGTAATAGTTGTTTTGTACAGACTTCGTAATAGTTGTTTTGTACAGACTTTGTACAAACCCCGTTTCCATAGGAGTTGGGAAATTGTGTTAGATGTAAATATAAACGGAATACAATGATTTGCAAATTATTTTCAAGTCATATTCAGTTGAATGCACTACAAAGACAAGATATTTGATGTTCAAACTCATAAACTTTATTTTGTTTTGCAAATAATAATTAACTTAGAATTTAATGGCTGCAATATGTGCCAAAGTAGTTGGGAAAGGGCATGTTCACCACTGTGTTACATCACCTTTTCTTTTAACAATGCTCAATAAACGTTTGGGAACTGAGGAAACTAATTGTTGAAGCTTTGAAAGTGGAATTCTTTCTCATTCTTGTTTTTACGTAGAGCTTCAGTCGTTCAACAATCCGGGGTCTCCGCTGTCGTATTTTACGTTTCATAATACGCCACACATTTTCGATGGGAGAAAGGTCTGGACTGCAGGCGGGCCAAGAAAGGACCCGCACTCTTTTACTACAAAACCACGCTGTTGTAACACGTGGCTTGGCAGGGGCGTTCATGATAACGTTGCTTGGATGGCAACATATGTTGCTCCAAAACCTGTATGGACCATTTAGCATTCATGGTGTCTTCACAGATGTGTAAGTTACCCATGCCTTGGGCACTAATACACCCCCATGCCATCATAGATGCTGGCTTTTGAACTTTGCGCCTATAACAATCCGGATGGTTGTTTCCCTCTTTGTTCCGGTAAACACCACCACGTACACAGTTTCCAAATATAATTTGAAATGTGGACTCATCAGACCACAGAACACTTTTCCACTTTGCATCAGTCCATCTTAGATGAGCTCTGGCCCAGCAAAGCCAGCGGCGTTCCTTGGTGTTGTTGATAAATGGGTTTTGCTTTGCATAGTAGAGCTTTAACTTGCACTTACAGATGTAGCAACCAGTTGTAGTTACTGACAGCGGTTTTCTGAAGTGTTCCTGAGCCCATGTGGTGATGTCCTTAACACACTGATGTTGGTTTTTAATGCAGTACCGCCTGATGGATCAAAGGTCCGTAATATCATCGCTTACGTGTAGTGATTTCTCCAGATTCTCTGAACCTTTTGATGATTTTACGGACCGTAGATGGTAAAATCCCTAAATTCCATGCAATAGCTCGTTGAGAAATGTTGTTCTAAAACTGTTTGACAATTTGCTTACAAATTGGTGACCCTCGCCCCATCCTTGTTTGTGAATTACTTAGCATTTCATTGAAGCTGTTTTTATACCCAATCATGGCACCCACCTGTTCCCAATTAGCCTGCACACCTGTGGGGTGTTCCAAATAAGTGTTTGATGAGCATTTCTCAACTTTATCAGTATTTATTGCCACCTCTCCCAACTTCTTTGTCACGTGTTGCTGGCATCAAATTCTAAAGTTAATGATTATTTGCCCAAAAAAATGTTTATCAGTTTGAACATCAAATATGTTGTCTTTGTAGCATATTCAACTGAATATGGGTTCAAAATGATTTGCAAATCATAGTATTCCTTTTATATTTACGTCTAAAACAATTTCCCAACTTATATGGAAACGGGGTTTGTATTTATAAAGTGTCAAAGTGTCTAAAGGCTTTGTGTAGCCTAGCAACTAAAGCACATATAGTTTGAAAACAAATACTTTAAGAAACTCTGTATCAATTATTAACACAAACTTTACAACGGAACTAGTTTTAAGAGTTTTCTTTTACCTATGCTGGTGGATGTGTCACCCGCTGCAGGGTCGGGTTTGGTGTCACTTGACTCTACTGGCATATGGCTGTTCATCCCAGTCATAGTAGGGCCATTATGAGGTGGAGCGTGGACGTCATCTGGCTGGGACAAGTCACTAAGAGATAGCAGACTTCCATGCTTCTTCATTCTGGTGCCGCCATTGCTCTCCTCAACCATGCAGTCCAACTGCAGCTCTGCAGCATTGTCAAACACTTTACTCTCATCTGGACAGAAAGCAACTCACTTATTTTCACGCGACATATATATTTTAGAAGACTCTTCATCACTATGCACATTATACAGTATAATGTTTCACAACAGGTCATAGTGTTATTTCTATCTTGATCGAATAATATCTCATAAAAAACAAGCAACCTTACCATGACCAACATCTGGGATATCAGTCACAGACAGCGTTGACATCTTCTATACAGCAGGTTGTCATAACGAAACCGTGTACCTGTGGGGGGAAACAAAAACAATCAAAATCAATAAATAATGAGGGCTGTATAGAGGAATGTGGGTCTTGCTTAAAGGGAAATATTAGCGGGACCCCTTGCTGAAAGAGAAAAACTGAGTCTATTTAGACGAGACCAAAGTTAAACTGTCTGGCTGGTAAAAAAAAATAAGCCTCAGGCTCATACAAAGGAAAGCATTGTGGAAATCAGGGGTGAGCATAGATTTCTGATCATTAAAAAAGTTTTCAATGATTGAGAATGTTTGTATCAAGAACAGTTGTGTAGTACTTCCTACATCTTGAACAGTTACTGTATTTCCAAAAACTAACACATCAAACATTAGTAGGTCCTTAGTAGGTTACCATGAATTTATTAACGTGGACTTCAAACTTAAACAAGTTGAAAAACTAATTTAGGTGTTACCATTTAGTGGTTAGTTGTACGGAATATGTACTGTACTGTGCAATCCTCTAATAAATGCTTCAATTAATCAATCAATCCTGTTCTTGAAAGTTCTGGTAATTAGTTTGTAATGCAATACCTTTAAATTGCCTTAACATGTTACTTTTACACTTCTCTTAAATAGTGGACATTTCCGGAGAAAATTCATGTCTTAAAGTAACGTTCAGAGGTCGCATAAAATTCCAACACAACTGGTTGGATGCAAAGGCATATAAAAACTGAGGTAAATGTGCAGTACTTGTAGAGGGCTGCAATAACACATTGTGACTAATTTGAATAGAAATAAAGCTTCACGTATGTTTTGTTGCTGTAATTAATGATGAGTGTCACTAATAACAATTTATAGAATTGGAAAACACGCAGTGCTTGTTTGGTTTGTTAAGTAAGCGGACATAGTTTCAACAAAGTCGCGGCAATATAGTTGTGGTGTGGTGGCAAAGATTTTATTATTTCACATATGTAAAAGTTAAATTTTATTCATGATGATGTGAATTTACTAAGGAAAAAAAGCAATGAAAGTTATGGTAAGTAGAAAAAATCATTAATTTGAAATATTTTCCTTAAAGAGGAACTGCACTTTTGGGGGGGGGGGGGGGGGGATTTTGCCTATCGTTCACAATAGGCACAATACTTTAGGAGAGGGGGATGTTTAAAAATAATTTTAAAAAAGCTTGGACGATGCGGCTAATGGGAGTTGTTGTCGCCTTTAAAGCCCTCTAAAACAGGGGTGCCCATTACGTCGATCGCGAGCAACCAGTCGACCGCGGGGGGTGTGTCAGTCGATCTCCAGCCAGGTTTTAAAAAAAAATAGACCTAAAAATTAGTGATCATCAATCTTCACCAAGACGTCACTTAAATGACATTCACGGTACCGGAGGGTCTTGTGAGATGACGCTGGCTGCTGCAAGATCATTATTATTAAAATATGACTAAGAGGAAGGCGAGAAACACTTTTTATTTCAACAGACTCTCGCGCCGTACCTTCCGTCAAAACTCTAAAGGCCGACTGCACATTTCCTATCTTCACAATAAAAGCCCTGCTTCATGCTGCCTGCGCTAACTAAATACAGAGTCTCGGAAAACTGGCGTGCACAAGCGATCCCTCATAAAGCTGGCGTGCACACCACTTGTGCACGCCAGCTTTCCGAGACTCCTATTTTGTTAGCGCAGGCAGCATGAAGCAGGGCTTTTATTGTGAAGATAGGTAATGTGCAGTCGGCCTTTAGAGTTTTGACGGAAGGGACGGCGCGAAAGTCTGTTGAAATAAAAAGTGTTTCTCGCCTTCCTCTCTGTCATTTTTTCATAATAATGAACTGGCAGCAGCCAGCGTCATCTCACAAGACCCTCGGGTGCCGTGAATGTCAATCAAGCAAGCTACGGAATTTGCCGCCAATGTTTTTCTTGTAAAGTGTATGGAAGCTGGATGAATTAGATGCCAAAAACCAACCACTTTCATGTGGTATTGTACAGAAAGGACCATTTTTTTTCTCCTCCATTTGAAAATGTGGGCGTTATCATCATTACTGTCTGATTCCAATCAATGCAAGTCATCAGAATCAGGTAATACACCAACTTATATTCTTGTCTTTGTGAAAGAAAGACATCTATATGTGTTACACATGCTTACACCAACTTATATTCTTGTTTTTGTGAAAGAAAGACATCTATATGTGTTATATATAATTGTATTATCATTAAACACAATTAACTTGTTTACAAAAATGTCTCTTTCATAAATAAATAAATATAAATGATATATATAAATGAGGTAGATCCCCTCGAGTTGGTCAATTGAAAAGTAGCTCGCCTGCAGAAAAAGTGTGGGCACCCCTGCTCTAAAACAACTTCAAAACCCTACATCAATGTTTTGTATACACGCTGCTAGTCTATATATAATGTAGTAACAGACAAATTTATAACATATATGTTCAATGGTCATTTTTAATCATTGCCGAAACCAATTCCTCAGCGCATTTATTTCCATTTCCATAACTGTGCACTTACGACTTCTGGCAACAATTATCTGTGCTACTTCTGGAAACAAAGACGTGTGGGTCTTCTAATGACTATTTTTGGAAAAATGAGGATTCACAACGTCATATTTTTTAATCTGAATACCGTATATAGAGGATGATCTACTGCTTGTAGAAGCCAGGATGAAGGAAGAGTGAGACGTTGGAGCAGACGGAAGCCGAGAGAGTGAGGTGAAAGTGACTTGAAGCTGCAAAATGTGGAATTTGAAGCCAAGCTATTTTGACATAAATGGAGTGCTTACTGAAATAAACTAGAAAAAATGTCCCTGGCCAGCTGGCCCAAACAGACAACTGTCCATCGAGTGTGTCACACTTTATAATGATCACGTTACATGCAGCATGTCATGTGTGTATAATGACAGACAGTATATGCTATCTGGCTAGCTGTGTACAAACAAAACATGAAATGTGAGCTAATACTTTACGGATACTGTAACATGATTATTCGCGTTTTTTAGTCAGTGCAGATTGGTGTCTTATCGCAATGTGTTGTGCATTACAAACTGAAACGTGTTTCTTGTTGATGCAGTTCCTAACTTATATCTTTCTGTTGATAGCTTTTACGTTTAATACCGTAGCACGCCGATGAGTTACTACGGTACAGAGAGTTCCTCAGTGTTCGCAATTACAATAACAATGTTGCTACGGATTGGTTATTGTAGAGCAGGGGTAGGGAACCTATGGCTCGCGAGCCAGATGTGGCTCTTTTGATGACTGCATCTGGCTCTCGGATAAATCTGAGCTGACATTGCTTAACACGATGAATAATGAATAATTCCACTTGTAATCACAGTGTTGAAAATAACGTTCAAAATATAAAATATTGTCATGCATTTTTATGTTAAAGAAGTTGGTAAGAAGCCATTTATTTATTATTGGTTAGTGTGGGGCTTGCCCTCCAGGGGGTTCTTCAGACCACCAAGCACTGACATGAGAGCCAGTTTCAGGGTTGCAATATTGTTTTATTTTTCAATAAGTCTCTCAGTTTCTTTCCAGCAATTGTCTTTTTCTCTTTCGTTTTCACTCGCGCTCTGGTTTCTAGCCCCAAGCCCGTCTCTCCTCCTGGCTGCTGCTTATAACATAGCGAGAGGTGATCAGATAAAAAAGGCCCAGGTGGGCCGTCTACGCACCTGTCGCTGAATTCGAGGCTTGTCCTGGCAACACCCTGCTTCACTGCAGGCCCGCAGGCCACGCCCCCTCCACAGTTAGCTTCAGAATAACAATGTTATTACAAAGAATAAAAGACCTCTCTTGAAATGTTGGTCTTTCTTAAAATGCACGCGTTTTGTTGTGTTCAGTGTTAACAAAAATATTATATGGCTCTTACGGAAATACATTTGAAAATATTTGGCTTCTTGGCTCTCTCAGCCAAAAAGGTTCCCGACCCCTGTTGTAGAGGATAAGGATCATAAATTAAGTATTGTTGAATGCATTTTTAAAGTAATTTAGAGGTAACATTGATTGCTCCCATTAGCTGCATTGCTAGCCACCAAGAACGAGACGAATTTTGGATGTTGGAATGCAAAAAAAAATAATAATAATAAACTTTTGTCTTCTTGTCTCTCATGATGATTGTGAACGATAGGCAAAATTCCTAAAAAAGTGCAGTTCCCCTTTTAAAGGGCACCTACGATGAAACACTTCGTTGTGGTCTAAATTAGTGTTTAACTATAGGGCCAGGGCCAATTTTTGAGCCGCCAAAAAATATGTTTCTCAGCTGTGGCCCATATGGGCCGCAACGGTACTCAGTGGTAATACACCATTCCATCACCTGTGGCTGTAATGACTATCAAAAAACAAATGAAGTCTGGCGCTAAAAAAGTTTCATAAGCGTGGAAATTATGACTAAAGTGGTGAAGCTGTATTATTTACATTTGGACTTAAATTTTATTGACAGATTATTTAGGGAACATATTTTTTATTATTTATTCAGAATGTATTCGTTTTACCACTGCAGCATTGTACGTAAATGTATTTTTCATCAGTTTTTATCAGTCCCTTCTTTTGCAGATTAGTATTCATTTTTTTAATCAGCCTGACCTGAGCCTTGGTGTTGGTAATAATATTTGTGATCAACACATGGTTTCAATTAATTTAAAAAGGTTTATTTTGTTTAACTATAAGTATGTTAGATATAATTATTAAATAAGATTAAAATCAAGAGTAAGATTACTAATTCAGTGTCAGTATCTGAGAGGGCCCCGAGCTCGACTGTACCGTGAAAAAGCTGCTTACTGTGGTAGAATCATTTACTTAAGGCAGGTGTCTTCAACGTTCAAATGTCTGATTTGTATTTATTGGCTTCTTTCAAAAGTAGGGGAAAACACATCGGGAAATAAATATTTTGGTTATAAAATAAGATATTTTATTTTTGGATCGTATTGCCCAGCCTTAAGTGATTATTAATAGAATTTTCTAAACCATAACATGAATCGTGGGCATCTTTAACCCTGATTTTAAGAAAAGGCACACAGAAAAGCAGAAATGAAACTCTGTCATGTGCATTCAGGAAATTCTAATCAGCAGACCCAGACATGATCTTTGCGGTTCCTATTTTGCCATCTCCATCTATTTCTAAAATCTAAAGAATTGGTGAAACCTCAAAGGGCTTGATTTTTTTACTACGATCCAAAATTCCTTTCGCTAAGCAACGTGTAAAATCTATAAAATAGTGTGTACTATTAGTGGCTGTGTCGCTGGCAATTTACCAACACTGCGTATGCAATTGAAAAGTGGTGCAGACCGCTATATTTAAATGAAGATTTTGTGTTTACTATAAGGGGGGCATCACTACGGAGACACTCTCATTTACTCCACATTCATTTTATGATGCTCCTTCCTCCCTGGAATGTTTTGCTATGTATTTCAAATAAGCAGGCAATATCAACCACTTTTTATGGCCATTTTAGAAGCGGTTGTGCAGTGCAGAGCTGAAGGTTGCTCATTGGAGTGAGGCTGTAGTTACTCCACAGAAGACACAAAAAATGCATACTACGATTTTTTTCATTAAAAAAAATAATACATATGTGGGAAAAAAACTATCGTTATTTAAAAAAATGCAAGGGACACCAAAACGCATCAATTGTATTTCTTTTTAATGAGCCCTTTGGGTGGTCTAGCATCTACAAAATAAAAACATGATATTGCTGAATTGATATGTCTAATATTATTTATTTCTGACTGTCCAAAATGTTGACACACACACATTGAACGGGCGATTGTCGTTAGTTCATGGTCTTGCTTTGCAGCGTGAGCATGGATCCTGTAGCCAAATGTGGAACTGTCAGTTTGCAAGTCCTTCTGACAGGTGCTAAATAAAACGCAAAATAGTGTTCGTAAAACGATGAGTGTTAATAAATCACATTGTGTGTGCTAAATAACTATATTATGATCTTCTCCTCTCTGTATTGTGGGCGTTTTGATGATCAGTAATTATTTTTCATATTGTTGAAGACAGACACACAAAATGGATTGCAGGTCTTATTCTGCTCGCTATTCCGCCCCTTTGCACACGTTTAGGAGATCAGTTTGCGCGTGCTATCAAGTTTGCACATGTTTTAGTACACGCAAACCTTTATTAAATTAGGCCCAAAGAGTATTGAGACACAAAAATCTACCAAATGTGCACGGTTTCAGTTTACTATAAAAAATTACTATGGAAATACATGTTAGTAATTTTTCCGGGTGCTGAATGTAAACCTACTCAATGAATAAATAAAATAAAATCTTGCTTATAAAACAATAAGTAGCTACAAACTATGACATTTGGACCTGATTACTATATTGTACATGCTGTCAAAGAGCACTTAAGCCGCTCACCACTAGGGCTGCAGCTATCAATTATTCTAGTAATCGAGTAATCAATCAGTTTTAGAATAATGAAGTATTCAGATGCAACACAACTTAGAGCCTCAAAGTGTATTTTACAGAGAAAAGTTGAAATAAAAATGTTTCTGCTTGCCGTTACGTTATTTTTTTTCTCTCTACCAAATGCACATTATTAACATTGACATTTTCACGTGTGCGGATGTTCCCCACCACACAGATTACGCCGCCCACTAGACCTGCGGCTATCGATTATTTTAGTAATTGATTAATCTATCAATTTGTTTATGACTATATCTGCGGCTAATACAGTTGGGGAGGAGACCCTGCCCCAAGTGGAGGAGTTCAAGTGAGGGAAGAGTGGATCGTGAGATCGACAGGCGGATCGGTGCGGCGTCTTCAGTAATGCGGACGTTGTACCGATCCGTTGTGGTAAAGAAGGAGCTGAGCCGGAAGGCAAAGCTCTCAATTTACCGGTCGATCTACGTTCCCATCCTCACCTATGGTCATGAGCTTTGGGTCATGACCGAAAGGATAAGATCACGGGTACAAGCGGCCGAAATGAGTTTCCTCCGCCGTGTGGCGGGGCTCTCCCTTAGAGATAGGGTGAGAAGCTCTGCCATCCGGGAGGAACTCAAAGTAAAGCCGCTGCTCCTTCACATCGAGAGGAGCCAGATGAGGTGGTTCGGGCATCTGGTCAGGATGCCACCCGAACGCCTCCCTAGGGAGGTGTTTAGGGCACGTCCAACCGGTAGGAGGCCACGGGGAAGACCCAGGACACGTTGGGAAGACTATGTCTCCCGGCTGGCCTGGGAACGCCTCGGGATCCCCCGGGAAGAGCTAGACGAAGTGGCTGGGGAGAGGGAAGTCTGGGTTTCCCTGCTTAGGCTGCTGCCCCCGCGACCCAACCTCGGATAAGCGGAAGATGATGGATGGATGGATGGATAATACAGTACAGGCCAAAATTTTGGACACACCTTCTCATTTCAATGCATTTTCTTTATTTTCATTGCTAGTTACCTTGTAGATTGTCACTGAAGGCAACAAACTATGACACTTGTAAAGTGAAAACCCTTTCAGGTGACTACCTCTTGAAGCTCATCAAAAGAATACCAAGAGTGTGCAAAGCAGTAATCAGAGCAATGGGTGGCTATTTTCCAAAAAACTAGAATATAAAACATGATTTCAGTTATTTTAACCTTTTTTTTGTTAAGTACATAACTCAACATGTGTTCATTCGTAGTTTTGATGCCTTCAGTGACAATCCACAATGTAAATAGTCATGAAAATAAAGAAAACCCATTGAATAAGGTGTGCACAAACTTTTGGCCTGAACTGTATATGCAAAAAAAAATATTGTCTCATCTAAAATTTAGGGGGTGCGGCTTACATAAGGATGGGGCTTGTAGTCCGGAAAATACAGTACCGGTAGTCATCATAAAATTAGTCGACTAATTGTTATAATGGTCGATGACATGTCAACTATCAAATTAGTCATTAGTTGCAGCACAAACACACATTATAATGCGCTGTGTGTGCCAGACAGAGCAGGAGAGAACACAAGGGATGCCAACTTAGTGAATTAGATGCTATATTTTGCGAGTAGTCTGAGCCTAGGTGTTTTTTCCGGGAAGCACAGGTGTCTCTGTCTTGTGACATTAGGAAGAACGACAAAGACAGGCAAGAGAGTATATTCATGTTTTTTTACTCTATTTATACAAATTAGTCATGGCCATTTATGCACATTTGACTATTACGACATTACATCAACCACCCCACAAACTACCAACACTGGAAATTGGATTGAATACTGCAAACCATTCCTTTTCTAGTCCGCTTGTCTTTGTTAGGGTCCTCGCTGAGCTGGAGGTTATCTCAGCTGATTTTGGGTGAGAGGTGGCATACACCCTGCTGGACTGGTAACCGGTCAATCACAGGACACACATAGAAAACTATCCGCAATCACAACTATAATTCAGAGCTCACGTGCATGTTTTTGGACGGTGGGAGAAAAAGGGAGTTCACGGAGTAGAATTAATCAAATCCGGATTGCATGTAGTGTCTCAAACTTTAAATACATGAGCATTATTTGACTAGAAAAAAGCAAACATTTGTATTTTGTTGCCAATCATTTGTTAATAAGTAAAACAAGCACATGAGAGCGATGCACCTATTGGTGATGCAGCTCACGTTGCCGGTGATGTGGCCTGTGTGACCAGCAGAGTGTCAAAAGAGAGAAAGAGAGAGTGAGAGGACAGAGTAAAACAACTTGCACTGAGCCTAGACTATAAAATCCGATACACCTCCTTGATACCGAAGAACATGTCAAATTACTTCCTTAACGTAAATGACCGCCATAACCACAACACCAGGGGGAGCTCCACCAACCACGTTAAACCCAGATTTCGATCTAACAAAGGTCTTCACTCATTCTCTTTCTATGCCACATCAATGTAGAATGCACTCCCAACAGGTATAAAAGTAAGTGCATCTCTATCCTCCTTCAAAACCGCTCTAAAACAACACCTGCAGGCAACTTCAACACTTTACTAATACCCTCCTCCATTCACATCCCATCTCCCCGGATTATAAACAACTCAAATGTACTTCTAATGTATATACTTGTTCTTATGCTATGTGGACTCACTATGTTCTCTGCTGGCTGTACATATCCTACTAAATAAGACCTACACTGTTTCAATGTCCACATTTCTCTGTTGATGCAATTGTTGATGACTGAAGTACTGATATCAACCAAAGCTCCTCATCCCACCCCCCGGATTGTAAATAATGTAAATAATTCAATGTACATACTATGATGATTAACTTGTGTGATGACTGTATTATGTTGATAGTATATATTTGTACCATGAATTGATTAACGTGGACCCCGACTTAAACAAGTTGAACAACTTATTCGGGTGTTACCATTTAGTGGTCAATTGTACGGAATATGTACTGTACTGTGCAATCTACTAATAAAAGTATCAATCAAGAGAGACGGTGAAGAATTAGATAACGAGAGAAGCTGTAAAAGGTTTTGCATTCATTTTAGGTGAAAAAGACCGAAATGTTTGCACCGTCAAAAAAGCTTGCATTTCACTCTAGGTTGTATTCACCTGCCGTCACTTGCGGCTCATTAAAGGCCTACTGAAATGAGATGTTCTTATTTAAACGGGAATAGCAGGTCCATTCTATGTGTCATACTTGATCATTTCGCGATATTGCCATATTTTTGCTGAAAGGATTCAGTAGAAAACATCGATGAGAAAGTTCGCAACATTTGGTTGCTAATAAAAAAGCCTTGCCTGTACCAGAAGTAGCAGACGATGTGCGCGTGATGTCACTGGTTGTAGAACTCCCCACATCCTCACATTGTTTATAATCATAGCCAGCGAGAGCGATTCTAACCAAGAAAGCGACGATTTCCCCATTAATTTGAGCGAGGATGAACGATTCGTGGATGAGGATAGTGAGAGTGAAGGGGAAAAAAAAAAAAAGGCGATAAGCAGTGGGAGCGATTAAGATGTTATTAGACACATTTACTGGGATAATTCTGGAAAATCCCTTATCTGCTTATTGTGTTACTAGTGTTTTAGTGAGATTATATGGTACATGAAAGTCGGAGGGGTGTTGCCACGGATGTGGTGACCGCCGGTGTCTCCGGTGGGAGGAGGTAAGAGAGTCCACAGCTGCAGGAGGAGGCAAGCTCCGCTCATGTCTACGGTAAGAGCCGACTTATTACCACCATTTTCTCACCGAAACCTGCCGGTTGACATGTGGTCGGGAACCATGTTCGCTTGACCGCTCTGTTCCATAGTAAAGCTTCATCTTCGGGAATGTAAAAAAGGAAACACCGGCTGTGTTTGTGTTGCTAAAGGCAGCTGCAATACACCGCTTTCCACCAACAGCATTCTTATTTGGAGTCTCCATTATTAATTGAACAAATTGCAAAATATTCAGCAACACGGAAGTCCAGAATACTGTGTAATTATGCGATGAAAAGAGACGACTTTTAGCCGTGAGCGGTGCTGGAAGAACATGTCCGCTACCACCGGTGACGTCACGCGCACGCGTCATCATACGCGTCATCATTCCGTGACGTTTTCAACAAGATACTTTGCGGGAAATTTAAAATTGCAATTTAGTAAACTAAACCGGCCGTATTGGCATGTGTTGCAATGTTAATATTTCATCATTGATATATAAACTATCAGACTGCGTGGTGGGTAGTAGTGGGTTTCAGTAGGCCTTTAATTATGCGGGGCTCGAAATGATGGGTCAGCGAGGGCCTGTTGTCATAGCTTTCTGGGCGGCATTTTGCCTTTCTTGAAGAAAAATGGTTGTTTTAGGCTGTTGAACCAGTTCAAAACGCGAAAAGTATAACATTTTATTCGAAGGTCCTCAAGAGGTAGTAAATAAGGGCAAAAGATGTCAGGATCATATGAGAAACGACAGAAAAGGGGCACACACTCCAGTCGAAGAAGGCCGAGTTGAAGAACGTACGAGTTTGCAGTGATGACTTTGTTAAACGTTTGTTTGATATACTTTTAACATTTAGTATATCCCATACACGTATTATCTTGATATTATTTGCAATTTGTCATTCTGAGTTCTTAAAACACATTTTTGCTACGAATGTTTTGTAGAGCACCAACTCTACGAGTCTAAATAAAAGAAAGCAAAAGTGAGCAAAACCTAAAATAGTTAAGCTTTTACCAGAGGGAGCAATCATAAACTAAGCCTTCAGCACATACAAAACCTTTAGATCTATAGTTATATTTCATGAAAGACAGGGAAAAACACGCGTACGCATAACAGTATAGCAACAATAAGGCAATAAACATGGTTGTAGGCGAAGTTAAATCATGAAATGGAACATTAACCGAGCAAAAACTATGCATGATTTATCCGGGGGAGTATTGATACCAATTTCCTTGTCCTAGCTACACACAAAGAAGTTGTAGACCTTCATGCTTTTCAAAGTTTTCCTCTGTTTTGTCGTGTACGTAGACATCTGTAGCACCAGATAGTTCCACATATCTGGGATGGGAACGGGACTGATGGATAATCCTTGAAATCACTCGAAAAATCTTTTTTATATAAAGTTTAGGAATAGATTTCATTACAGTTTGTATTTTTTGCTCGTATCTGCTTTTAGTGGTAAGATCACAGCCCTTTGTTTGCCGCACAGTAGCATTGTGGTGTGGTTGCCCACCACATCAATGATGCAGTACATTACCATAAAACATCCTTTGTATGTAAGTGCAGCAAGCAAGCAGAAACATGGTAACAGTCTTTTTAGGTAGCTAATGCCATCTTATAAGTTTGACTTACATAACAAATATTTTATTCAAACACGTTAGGACATGTTAGCATCTAGTTTGCATTTTAAAACTAACATGTTATTCGTCCAAAAATCAAACAACTGTCTTCTGTACCTTCTCAAATGTGTATTGTATGTGTCAAATTCAGTGGTGTGCGGTGAACTAAACACCAGGTGAGGCATGCATGCGTTTTTTCTTCTTCTTTTTGAACTTAAATTCATACGTGCAGCTCGAGTCATTGTTGATTTAGGATGCACGTTAAGAGCAGTGGTTCTCAAATGGGGGTACGCGTACCCCTGGGGGTACTTGAAGGTATGCCAAGGGGTACGTGAATTTTTTTTTAAATATTCTAAAAATAGCAACAATTCAAAAGTCCTTTATAAATATATTTGTTGTATAGTACTTCAACAAAATATGAATGTAAGTTCATAAACTGTGGAAAAAAATACAACAATGCAATATTCAGTGTTGACAACTAGATTTTCTGTGGACATGTTCCATAAATATTGATGTTAAAGATTTCTTTTTTTGTGAAGAAATGTTCCGAATTAAGTTTATGAATCCAGATGGATCTCTGTTACAATCCTCAAAGAGGGCACTTTAAGTTGATTACTTCTATGTGTAGAAATATTTATTTATAATTGAATCACTTGCTTATTTTTCAACAAGTTTTTTGGTTACTTTTATATATCTTATTCCCAAATAGTTAAAGAAAGACCACTACAAATGAGCAATATTTTGCACTGTTATAATATTTAATAAATCAGAAACTGATGACAAAGTGCTGTATTTTACTTCTTTGTCTCTTTTTTCAACCAAAAATGCTGTGCTCTGATTAGGGGGTACTTGAATTAAAAAAAATTTCACAGGGTGTAAATCACTGAAAAAAGGTTGAGAACCCCTGCATTAGAGTAACAGGAAAAAAAAGGGAGTTATTCGCTTTCATAAAAACGTTATCATAATGATATTATATGATAAGATAAATGGGTCCAAAAAATATTTAATAAAGTTGTTATTAAATACTTTTTGGTCCCATTTGCTTTTAACAAAATAAATCAAGTATTGTGAGTGTATCTTACCTTTCTGAATTTGTATCTGAAGCAGTAATAGCTATCGTCCATGAAAACATACTTTGTATGATCGCATTAATTTTGTTTTAAAGTCCAGTTTAGGGAAGTATTTAATCTTGGATACAGTATATAATCCTCCATATTGGCAGACACATTCCTTTAATTTAATTTCATTCCAAAAAATTAAACAATATTTTTGCATCTGACACAAAACACCCACAAACGCTGGCTTACTCTAATAAAATGCCATGTTTGTAATAAATACAGTTAAAAAAAAGAAAAGGAAAAAAGTCTGGCTTCTGCTGGAGAGACCTGTCTGCTAACTTGAGCGCCCCCACTTCTCCCAGTGTGGCGAGTCAGAGTACTGCTGAGGCATTGAACTGCAAGTTGACAATATATCGCCCCCTACCTTGAAGCAGAGGTACATGCTGCCTCATGGCCTGCCTGTTTCCTGTGGCAACAAGCATGCGCCCCCTCGCACGCACACGCCTAATACACACTGTATGTAGCCGTGGAGGCACCGCCTGTGTTTGCCTCACTTCTCGTATGCTGCGTTGTTTTGATCAGAAAACATTGAATTTCCGCGATTTTGACCATGAAAATTATCAAAATATTCAGGAACCACACCAAAATCACATAGAAAGCATCAACCAAAAGAGAAATATTAAAACTTATTCTATTTTATTACTTTGTTTTGGAACATGTCATGGTTAAGCCACCTGGTGGCAGGTGAGGCACTGCCTCACTTGCCTCCCCTGACAGCACGTCACCGGTCAAATTGTTAAAGACATTGTCACTTATCATAATTTATCAGAGAATGGTTTTGTTTGTTTTGATTCTTTAAGACTTAAAATATTATTTATTGTATTATTTATAGATTACCTGGTTTATGTGTGTCTTCCTTACACTGTTGTTTTTATATTACTAAAAAAAAAAATGGTGGTAAAAGTGCTAATTAAATGTGATGTTTTGTGCAAATAAATTCCTGTTCATAGCAAATATTTTCCCTAAAAGAGGCACTGAGGCTACAAAGTGTGTTTTATTAAAAAATTTGATTAACTGAACAAATAATCGATTACTAAAATAATCCGTAACTACAGCCCTAGTGTAGATATTGTGATCTATATGGCAAAAAGTGGACTGTTGTTTTTAATCTATAATTATTATTTTTTTCTAAAGCACACTTGGTTAAAATACAATTTCAATGTTGATGATGTGCATTTATAAGAAAACATAATGAAGGTTATGACAAGCAGAACATTTGTTTATTTCACCTATTTTTTCCTCAAATACGCATTGAGGCTGTAAAGTGTGTTTTGGCCCATTACTCGATTAACAGAACAAACTAATTGCTAGAGTCCTAAAATATTCGATAGCTGCTACCCTAATCAACAGCATGACATCTTCTTAGATCAGGACCTGCTTTGTTCAAAAGTTACAAAAGACTGACCCTTACCTCTAATGTTGATGCCTCACACACGCAAGTCCATTTCCTCAATCAATATCACTGTGCAAATGGGGGACTTGCTTAGCTGATGACTCTTGAGGATGCCAAAGGTTCTGTGAATTATTGGTCTCCAGTCAATCGCCTTGATGTCTTGGGGAGAGTGAAAGTCAGTGAGAAGATGAGTCCTTTCTTAAAATGCTCTATGGGAGACAAGAGGGAAAACAGAGGGCGAGAGAAAGGGGAGGGAACACGAGGTTACTATTGGTCACCTGCATGGCTCTCTCGATCTCTCAATCCCCAGCAGTGCTCCAGGCTTTTTTCTGTTTAAGCAACCTACTTTACATATCAAGCAACAAGCGACAAGCACAAATGTCCAACTGATTTGTTCTAACTTCAAGTCAAAAAAATCACGTGCCTGGAGTTGCCCAAAGCGGACAAAGTCAAACACAGATCATTTGGATACGCATTAAAGGCTGGATACGCAATAGCTCTGTTAACCAATATGCTAGGTCTATTGGTCAAACTCCCTGTTTTTTTTTATAAAACCTTTCTAATGCCTGTGACCTCATGTCATCCCCACCCAGATGTTTCAGTTCAAGTCCAATGTCCGCCACATGTTATCGGTCAGTCACCTTTTGTTTTCATGGACTAATGTGGATGACTCCGAAATTAGATGCTAGATCTTACCTATCTTCAATAAATAAATGAATATAAAAAAATATCCAACCAGCAGCAAACTGGCCCAGATCCTCTTCTGGGTTTTCTACACTGTCCTGAGAGGGACAAGCGGTAGGAAATGGATGGATGGATGGGTTTACATGTTAATGACGTTGTCTAAATTAAATTTTTACATTGCTAAGTATGAAAAAATATGTTGTGGATGATTTAATTGAATAAGATCAATGCTGTCTTTAAGTCATGAGATCTACTATTTATTATTTTTGTCTACCCACTGACAAAAGATACACATTTTTAATACTGTATTAATTTCATTGTGTGTAGAGTAAAAATGTTTTAGTGTCAATATATGTCTGTTTACCATGAATTGATTAACGTGGACCCCGACTTAAACAAGTTGAAAAACTTATTCGGGTGTTACCATTTAGTGGTCAATTGTACGGAATATGTACTATACTGTGCAATCTACTAATAAAAGTTTCAATCAATCAAAGTTTACAAATTTCTGTTCAACGGATCTTTCCACCAGCCACAATGTGCTAGCGTCATTTCACGTAAATTGTCTTCTTTGAGAACATTCTGACACTTATTAAACAAGTTTGTATTTCTATTTTATGTTTATTTTTACTTATATACTTGTACATGTGCTAGTTGGGGTAAACAGTGTCTGTCCATCCCACTATGCATTGATTGGTGAAAATGGTTTCAAACGTCACTTACGTGTACGTTGCATCGGTGAAACAGAGTCATGTGACAGTGATCGCTGAAAGAATGATTATGTCTTTGCAAGCAGAAACAATAGATTAATACTTACGATATTAATCAATCAAGCAGAAACATGGCTATCGTTCCGATAGCACAGTCAGCGCAGATTATAAAAGTTTAGAGATGAATATGCTGCAGATCGACCAATATGTTATTTTCAGGGCCGATACCGATTATTAGTGGTCAATGAGGCCGATAACTGATATTTGGAGCCGATATTAATTTATTAATTAATTTATTAATTAATTAATTTATTAATTTGCAGTGGCTTCACGGTGGCAGAGGGGTTAGTGCGTCTGCCTCACAATACGAAGGTCCTGCAGTCCTGGGTTCAAATCCAGGCTCGGGATCTTTCTGTGTGGAGTTTGCATGTTCTCCCCGTGAATGCGTGGGTTCCCTCCGGGTACTCCGGCTTCCTCCCACTTCCAAAGACATGCACCTGGGGATAGGTTGATTGGCAACACTAAATTGGCCCTAGTGTGTGAATGTGAGTGTGAATGTTGTCTGTCTATCTGTGTTGGCCCTGCGATGAGATGGCGACTTGTCCAGGGTGTACCCCGCCTTCCGCCCAATTGTAGCTGAGATAGGCGCCAGCGCCCCCCGCGACCCCGAAAGGGAATAAGCGGTAGAAAAGGGATGGATGGGATGGATGGATGGATTAATTTGCAGTAAAAAGCATTTAAAACAAATGCTGTGAACGGGACTCTCGCTGCTGTGTTGGATCCGCTTTGGACTGGACTCTCGCGACTGTGTTGGATCCATTATGGATTGAACTTTCACAGTATCATGTTAGACCCGCTCGACATCCATTGCTTTCCTCCTCTCCAAGGTTCTCATAGTCATCATTGTCACCGACGTCCCACTGGGTGTGAGTTTTCCTTGCCCTTATGTGGGCCTACCGAGGATGTCGTAGTGGTTTGTGTTGTGATTTGTGCAGCCCTTTGAGACACTAGTGATTCAGGGCTATATAAGTAAACATTGATTGATTGACTGAAATGAATAGTACACATTATAGGCCTAAAGTTTGGACACCTTCTCAATAAATGCATTTTTTTTTTTTTTCATGACTATTTACATTGTAGATTGTCAGTGAATGCATCAAATTTATGAGTGAACACATGTGGAGTTATGTGACATGACATGAAAACTGATGTTTAAGTTTATAGGAAGACTGCAAGGGTCCAAGAATGATCTTAATTTACAGATAACCAATCCTAGGTGTAATTCTGTTAGGTACCAATCGTATATATGGAAACTGTGCCTTTTATAGAATGTGTAAACACATTTTTAAAGTATATATATATATATATATATTTATTTTTTATGCTGCTTTTATTTATGTATTAGATGCCTTTTACTAGACATGCACAAGCATTGTTTTTAATATGTGATAATGCCTTTTACGGTGTATTTTATTTGTTTTATGTACGCTATGTGATTGTATGTCTACTTGGACGTCGGAGTCTGCAATAGAGTTTGATGATGAATACAGTTTGATGATGTACTTAAAAAAAAAGGTTAAATAACTGAAAACATGTTTTATATTTTAGTTTCTTCAAAATAGCCCCCCTTTGTTCTGATTACTTTTTCACACACTTTTGGCATTCTCTCAATGAGCTTCATGAGGTAGCCCCCTGAAAGGGTTTTCACTTCACAGGTGTGCTTGAAGCTCATCAAGAGAATGCCAAGAGTGTGCAAAGCAGTAATCAGAGCAAAGAGAGGCTATTTTGAAGAAACTAGAATATAAAACATGTTTTCAGTTATTTCACTTGTTTTGTTTAGTACATAACTCATAGTTTTGATGCCTTCAATGACAATTTACAATGTAAATAGTCATGAAAGTAAATTGAATGAGAAGGTGTGTCCAAAGTTTTGGCCTGTACTGTACATCTGACGAGGGCTTTAAGTTGAGGGGTTTTAACATTTTTCTAGGAAAAAGTCGGAACAATAGCTACACTGTTTAATGTGGCACTAATCCATCCATCCATTTTCTACCGCTTATTCCCTTTCGGGGTCGCGGGGGGCGCTGGCGCCTATCTCAGCTAATGTTGTGGTTCATTTAGCACCAAAAAACCAAAGGAAAAAAAAAAATGGGATTTTTATACAGTAAATCACAGTAACTTGCCATCTACTCAATTGTATACAGTTTTATAGCAGTTCATGGATTATGTAAAGTTTCCTTGTGATGAATCATGAAACATTGCTAATATTTACATTTTTTAAATGTGGGCTCCGTCATATCGCTTATAGGTGAAACATTTTTCAAGCATGCTGACATTTCTGCCTCAATATTACGGGAAACAAATTGACCGTGGCAGTTGCTGCCTATAATAAGTCCCTTATTTGTAAAAATATTTACAAAAAAGTTCAGAATTTTCGAAGCGTTATCTTTTCTGTCATCTTCATGTCCATCTATCGCGAGGCACATTGTAATTTGAATGAATCATGGAACATGAAACTCGCCGCGCTTTGAGCTCGTTGAGGGGACCCCGTTGATGCAGTTGCGAAAACTAACAAAACGGAGAGGCGTACGGTAGACGACGAGCACTGCAGGAGGGAGAAAAAGGGAGTGGTGGGCGGGCGTCGGTGTCAGTGGAAAAAAACGGGGACTTTAATCAAGCAGAGCAAAAGACTAGTGCTAAATCACTGCTTATTTTCTACTTTGGTAATTATTTTTTCTATACTAAATACTGGTATCATAAGTGTATACATTAATTCTGCTGATGTAGTTTTGTTGTAGTTGTAAAAAAAAATTGTTCCGTTGTAATTGTAAAAAATTTTTAAATAAGAAAGGTCGATAACGATTTTAAAAAGGCAGATGGCAATATACGTCAAAATGGCAAATATTGGCCAGGCTGATAATTGGTTGATATATAGAATATACAAACCAGATATCTTCATAACAATAATGATTATAATAGCTAATGCGATGGAGTAGATCCATCCATCAATTGTCTGTATACCGCTTGTCCTTTATGGGGTCACAGGGGGTGCTGGAGCCTATCCCGCAAGCACACGAGCGGAAGGCGTGTACACCCTGGACAAGTCGCCAATTCATCGCAGGGCCAACACAGATAGACAGACAACATTCACACTCACATTCACACACTAGGGCCAATTTTAGTGTTGCCAATCAACCTATCCCCAGGTGCATGTCTTTGGAAGTGGGAGGAAGCCGGAGTACCCGGAGGGAACCCACGCAGTCACGGGGAGAACATGCAAACTCCACACAGTAAGATCTCAAGCCCAGGATCGAACCTAGGACCTTCGTATTCTGAGGCACAAGCACTAACCCCCGTTCCACTGTAATTAAACCAAATCAAAATTAAACTTCATAAACATGATATAGATTCACCAGGCCACAACATCAGGTACCCCCATGCACACTCGCCGATTGATTCAGAAAGGGTATGAAAAAACTGCTTTTAGAGCATTTATGTTATTAAGCACATGTCAAGAGTACTTGAAAATAATACTATATTAATTTATTATATTTATTTTTATATTTATACGAAGTTAGGGCGTGCACTATCCACTTGAATTGAGAATTGATTTATTTATTGTAAATAAAGTAATGCAGACAGTTCTGAAATATGGCAGACTGCAGCAAATGATCTCTGTTTCAAGTATTCTCCTCAATGACTGGTCAAAAGGCACAGAATGCACTCACGTGACTACAGGGCGCCATGTTACGTACTAGTTTGAACCCGAAGCTAAGCGGCACGGTACTTCCTCATTATACATTTCTTTTCATTGAAGCATGTTTGCCGAGTGTTTGCGGTCTAAACACGGCTTGTTGTGCGCAACAAATGCGGGAACCAACTGCATGTTTCCCGTAACCCAGAAAGGAGAAAAATATGGGAAGTGAAGGTTCGCCGGGAAGGCTTGAGAGCCAATACCAGCATACATGCACAAGGGAATGTGCTATCTCTCACTGTCAGTTACAATTAATACACTTTGCTTGTCAAAACTGTGCTTCCAAACAGCATCTTTTTTGCATGTGTCACCAATAATCCAAATTAGACTAATTTTTCAGTAAAAATCTGCGTTAGTTCAATGTTCAAGTTAAAATGGTGATAATGAGGCAGCATGTTGGGACAGGGGTTAGTGCATCTGCCTCACAATACGAAGGTCATGAGTAGTACTGGGTTCAATCCTGGCCTCGGCATCTTTCTGTGTGGAGTTTGCATGTTCTCCCCGTGACTGTGTGGGTTCCCTCCGGGTACTCCGGCTTCCTCCCACCTCCAAAAACATGCACCTGGGGACAGGTTGATTGGCAATACTAAATTGGCCCTACTGTGTGTGAATGTTGTCTATCTGTGTTGGCCCTGCGATGAGGTGGCGACTTGTCCAGGGTGTACCCCGCCTTTCGCCCAAATGCAGCTGAGATAGGCTCCAGCGACCCCCCGCCACCCCAGAAGGGACAAGCGGTAGAAAATGGATGGATGGTGATAATGAAATCAGGAAGCCATTACTCGGCACAGCAAAACCTATGGAGAATATTCAAAAAAAGCAAAAGTAAAAGCACAGGCATACATAGCGCAAAGATAAAAAACAATACATTGGAGGCGGACACTACAACTGACTAACTTCACACACAAGTCATAATTTATCCACAATTGTTACTCCAAAACTAATCGGGATTTGGGCTAAATGAGGCTAATACGTTTATTTTTGGTCATTGTGTATTTTCTGACGTACATTTCGTCAGTTGGTGTGTGTTAGAAAGCCGCCGGTCACTAAAAACTACATGAATAGCGCATCAAAAAATGGTCGCAAAATTTCCCTAAAATTTATTTTTTCATACTACTATGACGAAATAAAAGTATGTTTTATTGTAAATTTATGAGCTGGAGTAAATTTGCTAATATATTCAAACCCTTTTTTTGGTTTATTTCGTCAGGAAAAAAACGAATGCCAGAACGACTCAATTGCATGCTTTGGAGCACAGCCACTCACGTCCTAGATACCAAACATGGCGCCTCACATTTAGTTGTTCATTCTCTTTCTATACACGACTATATCTAAATCGCACCAAAGGTAGATCGGCTTATCAACCGGCTTCAAAAACTTGTAGCTCATCCTCCGTATTTTCAGGTTCAAAAATATAAGGCATTTATTTACGAGTTAGAATACATAAAAAATTATGGTACATACAGTAAGTTAACAACCACTGTTTTACACAAATTGCTCGAATGACGGTTGTTTTGGGAAATGAGTAAAAGAATAGTTAGGATGACTGGGTGGATTTTTTTGTTTCTTTCCTAAAGAGCACATGGGTGTCACACCCTTCCTCCACTGAAGCAAAAGTGGATGCCTGTACTCAGCAACATCTTGGTGGGAAAGCTAAGAGTCAGGCCTTTCAGGAGGGGCTTTCTGCAAAAAGAATCAAAAGTTCTCACAAATGAACCCATGGAAGAAGAAGTACATGAGTGCCCCACACCCTTTCACACACTCTCAGATGTTTTCACTTCTTCAGACCAGGGACATTTGCCCAACTTGGGAGGCAGCAGGGCAGTGAAGATGTGAAACTATTTTTCTGGCATTTCACATAAACATAATTGAAATGACTTTAAACTGTTTTGATGTCTCGTCGATTTATTTGTAATGCTTGAAAACACCAAAGACAAATACTTCAGCTTTTATATTACAACTTGAAAGCTAAGTCTGTGGACATTTAATGCCCTGTTTTGTGTTGTCATTACGGTTGTACGGTATACCGGTATTAGTATAGTACAGCGATACTAAAGAATCATATTCGGTACTATACCGCCTCTGAAAAGAACCGGTCCGCCACCCCACCGCGCCCCCGTGATCGTCACGTTGTGTCATTGCTGGTTTACGAGCAGAGGAGCATGTTCGGCAGCGCACAATTACTTACAAGCAGACAGTGTGTACAAGGAAAAGGGAGAATGGATGCAATTTGGCTTAAAAACTAACGATAACGGTGAAGTTATAACACTGAAACGCCCTCAGGAAGAGGTGTTTTAAGACATGGCTAACTAGCAAGCGGCTAAAGTACAGTCAATCAATCAATCAATCAATCAATGTTTACTTATATAGCCCTAAATCACTAGTGTCTCAAAGGGCTGCACAAACCACTACAACATCCTCGGTAGGCCCACATAAGGGCAAGGAAAACTCACACCCAGTGGGACATCGGTGACAATAATGACCCAGTGGGACGTCGGTGACAATGATGACTATGAGAACCTTGGAGAGGAGGAAAGCAATGGATGTCGAGCGGGTCTAACATGATACTGTGAAAGTTCAATCCATAATGGATCCAACACAGTCGCGAGAGTCCAGTCCAAAGCGGATCCAACACGGCAGCGAGAGTCCCGTTCACAGCGGAGCCAGTAGGAAACCATCCCAAGCGGAGGCGGATCAGCAGCGCAGAGATGTCCCCAGCCGATACACAGGCAAGCAGTACATGGCCACCGGATCGGACCGGACCCCCTCCACAAGGGAGAGTGGGACATAGAAGAAAAAGAAAAGAAACGGCAGATCAACTGGTCTAAAAAGGGAGTCTATTTAAAGGCTAGAGTATACAAATGAGTTTTAAGGTCCCAGTCTGCAGTGTTTTAAACTACTTCTAAATCAATAATCCCCGCTTCCATGGCGACAAATAAAGTATGTTTCTTACAAGTATCATCCCTGCAGGACGAGGAATAGCTAAACCTGCTTCACTACACACCGTAGCTCACCGGCGTCAAAATGTAAACAAACGCCATTGGTGGATCTACACCCAACATCCACTGTAATGATACCAAGAACAGCAGCGTATCTAGTCGATACTACTATGATTACATCAATATATTTTGGCATCACAACATCTTCTTTGAATATGACCATTGTATGATCCTGTAACAACTTGGTATTGGATTTATACCCAAATTTGGGTTATCGTCCAAAACTAATGTACAGCATCCAAACAACAGAAGAATAAGTGATTTTTACATTTTAGCAGAAGTGTAGATAGAACATGTTAAAAGAGAACGTAAGCAGATATTAACAGTAAATGAACAAACAGATTAATAATTAATTTTCTACCACTTGTCCTTAATAATTTTGACAAAATAATAGAATGGAATATGACACAATATGTCACTGCATATGTCAACAGACGAAATTTGTGCTTTATTTTTTGGTACTGGTAACAAAAATTGGTATCGGGACAACACTAGTTGGTATTAAGTCACCATTTTAAA
This sequence comes from Nerophis ophidion, assembly GCF_033978795.1. Classification (NCBI taxonomy): domain Eukaryota; kingdom Metazoa; phylum Chordata; class Actinopteri; order Syngnathiformes; family Syngnathidae; genus Nerophis; species Nerophis ophidion. The sequence continues at coordinate 10,748,875 of NC_084635.1, forward strand.
AACAGAAACGTTATGGAAAACAAGACAGCATAAGAAGATGTAGTATACACGGAAATCAAGTAGATGGTGAGATGATTTTGCGATAGGGGTGCAACGATTCGTCGACAAATATCAATAAACAATAACAATGCAATATGTTTTCATAACATGGTCACTACTACCTAGTTTCTCTTGTTATATTCTTATTTTACTGTTATATTTTTATTCCCATTGTTGCTTTTTGTTTTTATTCTTATTGTAATATTTTTCTATTTTGTTTCCATTTAAACCCCCAATATTTACTTTTCAAATTGATCTCAACTCTGTACACTGCTGCTGGAATTAAAATTTTTCTGAAAGAACTCTCCTCAAGGAATCAATAAAGATCTATCTATCTACCCATCCATCCATCCATCCATCCATCCATCCATCCATCAACAATGAATTTTGTCGACAATAGCGGAGACATCATCACTGGTGTGTTTCCGGAGGGCCGCGTGGCAGCACGACCAGTCGAACAAAATATGTGAACTGTGGGAATTCCTTCTGATTCTTGTTAAAGACATTAATACCTTGCTCATTTTCAAAGGAAATCACATTTTAATGACAGTCTATCTGTTATGCGCGAGCATTTCATATCGCAAATCTGGACAATGCGGTCTGAACTTGGGAATATAGCCAGTTTTTACCTTGCCAGCTTGCTAACAAAAGGGAAACAAAGCTGCGTGAAAAATAACTATCATTTTAGCCAAAGTCCGCCAGCTAAACTTTGACTAAATTAATTTCAAATACTTTTTAAAACAGCGTCAATTTGCAGTGCAATGGCGAAAGGCACAATAACAAATATCAATCACACACCCACAAGCACATGCAATTACATACACAAAAGATTAGGCGCCAATGTGGCGGTATCATAAGATTAAACATACAATCTATTTAATAGCTAAAAAGTAAAAAATGTATCAAAGATACAATTATACACATTAAGTTTATTAGATTGCTATACATTTCAAGGGTAAATCAATAATATACCAGTGTGATTTTATATATGTAGTTTGAACATTTTCCTCAAATGCGGCACTGATTTATTTTGTTTTACAAATGTAGCTTACCGTATTTCCTTGAATAGCCGCCGGGGCGCTAATTAATTTAAAACCTCTTCTTACTCCTGCGCTTATTCAAAGCATGCGTTAAAAGTAAGCAGGCGCTAATAATTTTAAAACCTCTTCTCACCTCTGCGCTTACCAATGGCATGCAGTTAAAAATTGAGTGTGGTTAAAAAACAAAAAATAAATGAAAAATTATTTTTCGTCCGCGGCCCGGTGGTTGGGGACCACTGCTCAATAGCATGTCATCGCGCCCACTTTTACACCAAGCTATCTGCGTGCCGGCCGGACGCATGCATTTCCCTGCTTCTTATACAAGATTGCAATGCATACTTGGTCAACAGTCATACCTTTTACACTCATGTTTGTGGTATAAACAACTTTAAAACTCTTACTAATATGCGCCACACTCTGTGAACCCACACCAAGCACATTTCTGGAGAGCATTGGCTCTGTGGCACATTATAAGCGCAGCATACTGATTACCCATAATGCCGTGCATCCGTGACTTTTGGCTATATTATACACACGCCCCCAACCCCGCCCACCTCAACCAACGCACGGAGGGGGGTCAGCGGGTGTATGGACGGTGTAGCCAGGAGTCGTGGATGCATTGCATTCTGGGTAGGTGTTGTGTTGCGTTTGTGGTGTGTTGCAGGGCAGTTGTTCTCCAGAAGTGTGTTTGTCATTGTTTAATGTGGGTTCGCGGAGTGTGGCGCGTATTGGTAGGAGTGTTGAAGTTGTTTTATATCACAACCATTAGTGTGATCTGTATGGCTGTTGAACAAGACACCTGGTTTACACACAGTAAAAGCTAAAAATACTACTCCGCCATTTTGAAAATAACGGCAGGGGAAGCGTCACTCGTGACGTCACGAATTTGACCCCGCGGTAAAAGTAAGCATGCGTTTATTAATTTGGGGAGGGGGTTTTGCCCGGCAGTAATTCAAGGCAGGTGCATATTACATGCCTGGAGGCTATTCAAGGAAATACGGTTATCTACATGCGACATCTAGTGGACACATTCAAAACAGCAGTTTCTTTCATTAAAACATTTCGGTTAATTTTTATACTTTGCAAACACATCCCGCGGCCTGGATTAAACCCGTTTGCAGGCCGGGCCGTATGTTTGACATTCCTGTTGTAGCCGTTCAACCCGCACCAACAGCAGTGAGCAAAATCGTCCATAAGATGGCGCCATAGCACAAACAATAACACCTTTTCTGTATCTGTTGATTGATTGTTTGAAACCTTTATCAGTAGATTGCACAGTTCAGTACATATTCCGTACAATTGACCACTAAATTGTAACACCCAAATAAGTTTTTCAACTTGTTTAAGTCGGGGTCCACTTTAATCAATTCAGGGTGACTGTAACAGGTTGGAAACTGTTTGTTGAAATCAAAAACATTATTAGCAAAGAAAAATCTATAAATTAGCTGCACCGTTTTATAAGTTAGTGGGTTCTAAGCATTGGAAAAAAGTTGCGGCTTATAGTCCGGAATTTAAAGTAGTTCTTTGGCTTTAGCGTTTTACTAAATAATGTCGCTATAGTTTAGTATGCTTTCGATTGATTTATCGAAAAATTTATTAGTAGATCTCACAGTACAGTACATATTCCGGACAATTGACCACTAAATGGTAACACCCCAATACATTTTTCAACTTGTATTCATGGTATCAATTCATGCATCTAAATAGAGCAGTGGTTCTTAACCTGGGTTCGATCTAACCCTAGGAGTTCGGTGAGTCGGCCTCAGGGGTTCGGCAGAGCCTCCGCCACGGAGGTAAAGACACATCCGACTTATCGTGTAAATAAAATGTTCTCCCTATCAGCGTATTATGGATACCCCCAAACAATGTTCCATCTAATTTGCATGTTGTTTGATTGATCGATTTGAAACTTTTACTAGCAGATTGCAAAAGAAGGGAATACATTATATGAAACAGTACAGTTTACACAGTACAGTACATATTCCGTACATTTGACCACTAAATGGTAACACCCAAATAAGTTTTTCAACTTGTTTAAATCGGGGTCCACGTTAATCAATTCATGGTAATGTGTTTAAGGTGTGTAATTTGTTGTGAGGTCATGCACTGTGTTGGTTTTGTTCTTTGAACAAAGTGATGTTTATGCATGGTTCATTTTGTGCACCAGTAAAAAAACAAAACTTTTTCTTGAATATGAAAAAAAAAAATTGTTTTAGTTTTCACTAAAGAAGGGTTCGGTGAATGCGCATATGAAACTGGTGGGGTTTGGTACCTCCAACAAACTGAAATAGAGTGTTGTCTGCATTTTTTGGGATGTTTCTTTATCGATTACTCACCATTATTGTTAGCTGCCTCTTGCTAGCAGTCTTTTCACAATTTAGAATGCATGAAAACGATAAATAGTGTCTTGTCTCACATATGGATTTTGAATGATGGGCACATTTTTTTAAGCGATGTAGTTTTCCTTTAAGATTCAATTTGATGTAGGATTAATAAGGAAAGCCACTATTTAAAAGCTAATATGTCATATATACTGTAGTGGCTTTGTTAATGACGTTGTTTCGCAACCGACTACAGCTAGGGCCCCATTAGAGTTGTAACTTCCTAGCGAACATCCTCCAAACAGAATATTCATATTTAGAGATTTTGTAACAGTAGTAAAACAACTAGAGTGTTGGCCACATGTTGACTCAATAAATAGCCAAGTTAGAGAAGTTAAACAGCCTTGGAAATGATCAAAATAGAGCTGGAATGTTGGCTTCATTAAACAGCATAAACACAATAGTATATATAACTATTATCATTTACAGTACTTCTTTGGCATTAGCGTTTTACTAAATAATGTCGCTATAGTTTAGTATGCTTTTGATTGAAAGTTTTATTAGTAGATTGCACAGTACAGTACATATTCCGTACAATTGCCACTAAATGGTAACACCCGAATACATTTTTCAACTTGTTTAAGTCGGGGTCCACGTTAATCAATTCATGCATCTATATAGAGTGTTGTCTTCGATGAGGTGGCGACTTGTCCAGGGTGTAGACCGCCTTCCGCCCGATTGTAGCTAAGATAGGCACCAGCGCCCCCTGCAACCCCAGATGGAATGAGCGGTAGAAAATGGATGGATGGATAAATAGAGTTTTGTCTGCATTTTTGGGGATGTTTCTTTATCGATGACTCACCATTATCGTTAGCTGCCTCTTGCTAGCAGTCTTTTCACGATTTAGAATGCATGAAAAAGATAAATAGTGTGTTCTTGTCTCACATTTAGATTTTGAATGATGCGTACATTTTTTTTAAAGAGGTGTTGTTTTCTTTTAAGCTTAAATTTGGAAAAAGCCACTATTTAAAAAGTCAATTCAGTTGGATTAAAAAGCTTAAATATGTCACACTGTAGTGGCTTTGTTAATGATGTTGTTTCGCAACCGACTACAGCTAGGGCCCCATTAGAGTTGTAACTTCCTAACAAACATCCCCCAAACAGATTATTCGTATTTAGAGTTTGTAACAGTAGTAAAATAACTAGCATGTTGGCCACATGTTGACTCAATAAATAGCCAAGTTAGAGAAGTTAAACACCCTTGGAAATGATCAAAATAGAGTTGGAACGTTGGCTTCATTAAAAATCATAAACACAATAGTATATATAACTATTGTCATTTACAGTACTTCTTTGGCATTAGCGTTTTACTAAATAATGTCGCTATAGTTTAGTATGCTTTTGATTGAAAGTTTTATTAGTAGATTGCACAGTACAGTACATATTCCGTACAATTGCCACTAAATGGTAACACCCGAATACATTTTTCAACTTGTTTAAGTCGGGGTCCACGTTAATCAATTCATGCATCTATATAGAGTGTTGTCTTCGATGAGGTGGCGACTTGTCCAGGGTGTAGACCGCCTTCCGCCCGATTGTAGCTAAGATAGGCACCAGCGCCCCCTGCAACCCCAGATGGAATGAGCGGTAGAAAATGGATGGATGGATAAATAGAGTTTTGTCTGCATTTTTGGGGATGTTTCTTTATCGATGACTCACCATTATCGTTAGCTGCCTCTTGCTAGCAGTCTTTTCACGATTTAGAATGCATGAAAAAGATAAATAGTGTGTTCTTGTCTCACATTTAGATTTTGAATGATGCGTACATTTTTTTTAAAGAGGTGTTGTTTTCTTTTAAGCTTAAATTTGGAAAAAGCCACTATTTAAAAAGTCAATTCAGTTGGATTAAAAAGCTTAAATATGTCAATGATGTTGTTTCGCAACCGACTAGCGCTAGGGCCCCATTAGAGAGTTGTAACTTCCTAGCGAACATCCTCCAAACAGATTATTCGTATTTAGAGAGTTTGTAACAGTAGTAAAATAACTAGCATGTTGGCCACATGTTGACTTAATAAATAGCCAAGTTAGAGAAGTTAAACAGCCTTGGAAATGATCAAAATAGAGCTGGAACATTGGTTTCATTAAACAGCATAAACACAATAGTATATATAACTATTATCATCTACAGTACTTGTTTTGCATTAGCGTTTTACTAAAATATGTCGCTATAGTTTAGTATGTTTTTGATTGATTGATTGAAAGTTTTATTAGTAGATTGCACAGTAGAGTACATATTCCGTACAAATGACCACTAAATGGTAACACCCGAATACATTTTTCAACTTCATCCACATTAATCAATTCATGGTATCAATTCATGCATCTAAATAGAGTGTTGTCTGCATTTTTTGGGATGTTTCTTTATCGATTACTCACCATTATTGTTAGCTGCCTCTTGCTAGCAGTCTTTTCGCGATTTAGAATGCATGAAAAAGATAAATAGTGTGTTCTTGTCTCACATATGGATTTTGAATGATGGCTACATTTATTTAAAGAGGTGTTGTTTTCCTTTAAGCTTCAATTTGATGTAGGATTAATAAGGAAAGCCACTATTTAAAAGCTAATATGTCATATATACTGTAGTGGCTTTGTTAATGACGTTGTTTCGCAACCGACTACAGCTAGGGCCCCATTAGAGTTGTAACTTCCTAGCGAACATCCCCCAAACAGATTATTCGTATTTAGAGTTTGTAACAGTAGTAAACAACTAGCATGTTGGCCACATGTTGACTCAATAAACAGCCAAGTTAGAGAAGTTAAACAGCCTTGGAAATGATCAAAATTGAGCTGGAACGTTGGCTTCATTAAATATCATAAACACAATAGTATATATAACTATTGTCAGTGTTTATTGCTGTAATGTTGTGGGGAGTTTTTTTTCGTCCAAAAAGGACACAATCGGAGCGAGATTAGCTGGACGTGTCATCCAAACAAGGCCAACATCAGTGCGTAAACCAGCCGCATTCGAACAAAACTGCCTTTTAAAACAAGTTCAACTCGGCTCGCTTCGTGCTCCGAACGTAACGTCGAAGGACTGCGTGTGGCTGAGGGTGAAGTGTGTCAACTTGCCTGGGAGTTTTGAGGGGGTTTGTCGGCCCTTTTATTGAGGTTATTCCGTGCGTTTTGGTGCCCACTGACAGCGGCTTTTGACAAGCGGAGCTAACTAGCTAGCAGGCTGGCTAACCAACGGAGTTACGTCATATGATGCAGCGGCCCGTCGTCGACACCGGAAGCGAGGAAAATACAGGAAGTGAAGAAAAGTCATGAATATTCATGAGGAAACAAGCGTCGACTGATCATATGTGTCTTCTAATTAAATCACAATTACATTTTTACTCTGTAAGAACAAACATTTCAAAAAAGATTAAAAGATTACAGTTGGTACAAAATGCGGCTGCTAGACTTTTGACAAGAACAAGAAAGTTTGATCACATTACGCCTGTACTGGCTCACCTGCACTGGCTTCCTGTGCACTTAAGATGTGACTTTAAGGTTTTACTACTTACGTATAAAATACTACACGGTCTAGCTCCAGCCTATCTTGCCGATTGTATTGTACCATATGTCCCGGCAAGAAATCTGCGTTCAAAAGACTCCGGCTTATTAGTGATTCCTAGAGCCCAAAAAAAGTCTGCGGGCTATAGAGCGTTTTCCGTTCGGGCTCCAGTACTCTGGAATGCCCTCCCGGTAACAGTTCGAGATGCTACCTCAGTAAAAGCATTTAAGTCTCACCTTAAAACTCATCTGTATACTCTAGCCTTTAAATAGACCTCCTTTTTAGACCAGTTGATCTGCCGCTTCTTTTCTTTCTCCTATGTCCCCCCCTCCCTTGTGGAGGGGGTCCGGTCCGATGACCATGGATGAAGTACTGGCTGTCCAGAGTCGAGACCCAGGATGGACCGCTTGCCTGTATCGGTTGGGGACATCTCTACGCTGCTGATCCGCCTCCGCTTGAGATGGTTTCCTGTGGACGGGACTCTCGCTGCTGTCTTGGATCCGCTTGAACTGAACTCTCGCGGCTGTGTTGGAGCCACTATGGATTGAACTTTCACAGTATCATGTTAGACCCGCTCGACATCCATTGCTTTCGGTCCCCTAGAGGGGGGGGGGGGGGGGGGGGGTTGCCCACATCTGAGGTCCTCTCCAAGGTTTCTCATAGTCAGCATTGTCACTGGCGTCCCACTGGATGTGAATTCTCCCTGCCCACTGGGTGTGAGTTTTCCTTGCCCTTTTGTGGGTTCTTCCGAGGATGTTGTAGTCGTAATGATTTGTGCAGTCCTTTGAGACATTTGTGATTTGGGGCTATATAAATAAACATTGATTGATTGATTGATTGAAAATGAATTTTACCTTTGCAACCTCATTTTGCAACCCCCCCGTTTTTACTTTTGTCTTTTTGAACAAAAGACAGCTACCTTGACCACCCCCGAACTGTGAATCATCACTGTAGACACTTTTCACCTTTGATCGGTAAAGACACTTTAAAGGCCTACTGAAACCCACTACTACCCACCACACAGTCTGATAGTTTATATATCAATGATGAAATATTAACATTGCAACACATGCCAATACGGCCGGTTTAGTTTACTAAATTACAATTTTAAATTTCCTGCGGAGTTTCCATTTGAAAACGTCGCGGTGTTTGTGACGTTATTGGTTGGAGGGGACATATTAGCCCAGCACCACTTGCGGCTAAAAGTCCTCTCTTTTCATCATGCAATTACACAATATTTTGGACATCTGTGTTGCTGAATCTTTTGCAATTTGTTCAATTAATAATGGAGAAGTCAAAGTAGAAAGATGGAGGTGGGAAGCTTTAGCCTTTAGCAACACAAACACACGGTGTTTCCTTGTTTAGAATTCCCGGAGGTGAAGCTTTACTATGGATCAGAGCGGTCAAGCGAACATGGTTCCCGACCACTTGTCAACTGGCAGGTTTCGGTGAAAAAATTGTGGTAAAAAGTCGCCTCTCAGCAGAGTTTCTGTCCTGCTGCAGCTTCGTGACTTCTCTCAGAGACAGGCGTCAAGACACCCGGGGACACAACCCTCCGACTATCAGGTACTATTTAACTCACTAAAACACTAGCAACACAATACAAAAAGATAAGGGATTTCCCATAATTATCCTAGTAAATGTGTCTAAAAACATCTGAATCACTCCCAATGCAATCTCCTTTTTTTTAACTTAATTTTTTTTTTTCTAGTCCTTCACTCTAAATTTCCTCATCCACGAATCTTTCATCCTCGCTCAAATTAATGGGGAAATTGTCGCTTTCTCGGTCCGAATAGCTCTTGCTGCTGGAGGCTCACATTATAAACAATGTGAGGATGTGAGGAGCCCTCACACCGTTGACGTCATAGGCTGCTACTTCAGGTAAAGGCAAGGCTTTTTTATTAGCCACCAAAAGTTGCAAACTTTATCGTCGATGTTCTCTACTTAATCTTTTCAGCAAAAAAAATGGCAATACCGCGAAATGATCAAGTATGACACATAGAATGCACCTGCTATCCCCGTTTGAATAAGAACATCTCATTTCAGTAGGCCTTTAACTGCTGCTGTGACCCAAGGTCACCTCTATATTTATGCTGTTGACTGTCAATCAGAATGTGCAATAATGTTATGTTACTTACTGTGCCTTGTATATACATTTTTTTTTTTTTTTTTTTTTTTTTTTAGCTAAGTACCGTGTGACTTATTGAAGGGTGGACTAGCAAAGTAAGATTTTCATTGTACGGCAAACTGTCTGTTTAACTGTGCTAAGTTTTCTATTCATAAATGTAAGTTTCTCAATACCCGACCTGTCTTTTGTGCCTTTAAAAAAGATTTAGAACTCTACATTAAAACACTCTCTACCTCTAACAACAAAAAAGCTGTGAAAACGATGATGCTGTGTTCCAAATTTAAGTTAATTACTGAAATTGAGTGAGCATATGGCTTTGCACTATATATATATATATATATATATATATATATATATATATATATATATATATATATATATATATATATATATATATATATATATATAGGATAGGTTGATTGGCAACACTAAAATGGTCCCTAGTGTGTGAATGTGAGTGTGAATGTTGCCTGTCTATCTGTGTTGGCCCTGCGATGAAGTGGCGACTTGTCGAGAGTGTACCCCGCCTTCCGCCCGATTGTAGCTGAGATAGGCACCAGCGCCCCCCGCGACCACAAGAGGGAATAAGCGGTAGGAAATGGATGGATGAATTTATAACCCCCTGTCGCTGTTTTATTTTGTACGGTTTTTGTACTTATTTTGGTTATTGTTTCTCGTCTGTTTGTAAATGTTAAAAAATATAAATAAATGTTTTATATATATACATGTATATTAGATTAGATTAGATTAGATAGTACTTTATTTATTCCTTCAGGAGAGTTCCTTCAGGAAAATTATAATTTTCAGCACAATCCCATTCAAGATCAGACAAACATCAAAGGGAGACAGAACAGGATCGCTGACGGGTCTGCCGGCTTCCAGCGCTCCTTACAAAAAATATGAGATACAGGTAAACAAAGGGGGGAAAGGGTGAAAAGAATAAAAGATTAAAATAAAAAAAATTTAAAAAATGGTCTAAGCCTGGGCCTCTGGAGAGGGGGTCCAGACTGAGGCCAAGGGAAAAAAATCAACAACAAGTCATAGCCATAGTACACATCCCTCTCACATGTGTGTAAGAGGGAAACATCAAAGAACACAGAGGACATTAAAGACATTAAAGCAGTGGATACAACCAGCCACTTCTACATACAGCTATGAATACAAACTAAAAGAAACATATACACTGTGGTAATTATTATACAATTACAGTCCGTTTCGGGATAGTATCGCCTTTGCGTCATCAATAGCTCGTAGAGGGATCTTATTGGATTGGAAACCACAGTTTGCCAAGGCCTCCCTATGGTTTAAGGATCTCATGTTTTTCTTATATTTGTAGAAGATTTAATATAATCTGAGGGATACACCAAAACAATATGACTTGACCTGGGGCTGCACTCGAATGCAGAATACATGTAGATTATATTTATATTATTCACATGTGAATAATGCGGTATAGTATTTATTGTCTATTGTGAGCGAACTGTGGTGCTGAATTTCCCCCAGAGATCAATGAAGTACTTTTTATTCTACTCTATAATTAGTTACGTAGCTAAATTAAACACTCTGTAGAGGTAGTTCTCAAACGGGGGTACGCGTACCCCTAGAGGTACTTGAAGGTATGCCAAGGGGTACGTGAGATTTTTAAAAAATATTCTAAAAATAGCAACAATTCAAAAATCCTTTAGAAGTATATTTATTGAATAATACTTCAACAAAATATGAACGTACGTTGCTAAATGTGTTGTAAAGATGATGAGATCATGTGATCTATTGAACACCAATGCTCTGCTTTTATTGTATCATTCATTTATTATGTCATATTTAAACTAATGTGTTGAAGTCTGGGGAAATTGTTATAAATCACATCTACAACCTTTAGTCACTCTGCAGAAAAAGGCCATCAGGATTGTTTTCAATGTTCACTACAAACATCATTCAAATCCACTATTCATGGACTTAAAGCAACTTAAACTGAACGATGTGATCAACTTTAAAACTGCTCAAATTATGTTTAGGGCATCCCAAAACTCTACCATCCAAGTGAGTGAGTGAGTGAGTGTGTGTGTGTGTGTGTGTTTTGTCTCGTCTTGTCTTGTCTCATAGTATTGTTAGTGTACAGGAGTTGTTCTTGTTTTTGTTTAGTGAGTATTGTACTTGTATTATATTGATTATGTTAAATGTGGAATGAGTGAGAGCGGTTGGGATATTATAAGCATCTGCTTCATCCAACCCCTTTTCAAGCCTTGCATTAATATCGCTGCCAAAATGTAAAAAAACAACAACAACAAAAACTGTGTTTATTTGTACTGTGCAGGTTTGAAATAAATATTTCAATTCAATTCAATAAACTGTGAAAAGAAATGCAATAATGCAGTATTCAGTGTTGACAGCTAGATTTTTTGTGGACATGTTCCATAAATATTGATGTTAAAGATTTCTTTTTTTGTGAAGAAATGTTTAGAATTAAGTTGATGAATCCAGATGGATCTCTATTACAATCCCCAAAGAGGGCACTTTAAGTTGATGATTACTTCTATGTGTAGAAATCTTTATTCATAATTGAATCACTTGCTTATTTTTAAACGAGTTTTTAGTTATCTTTACATCATTTTTTTCCAAATAGTTCAAGAAAGACCACTACAAATGCTCTGTTATACAATTTAATACATCAGAAACTGATGACATAGTGCTGCATTTTACTTCTTTATCTCTTTTTTTCAACTAAAAATGCTTTGTTCTGATAAGGGGGTACTTGAATTAAAAAAAATGTTCACAGGGGGTACATCACTGAAAAAAGGTTGAGAACCACTGAACTATAGGATAAATGTGACACTCACTGTTGACAATGAATCTTTTCACTTACCTCGACTCTTTTTTTCTACGTTGTTGTTGTTGTTTTTATTCAGTGACACTTCTCTGTATTTTTCAGATTTTCATTTTAGTCTTTACCTTTTTTTTCCTTTATAATCAGTAATTGTGATTCTCTATCTGCTTGAGGTGAAGAGGAAGGCAGTACATTGTTACCCACTGTGACTAAAATGTAGGACGGGGGGGGTGTTATTCTACATTCTACAGAGGCACTACAGAGAGCCTGCTGACCAACAGCATCTCTGTCTGGACTGGAGCCTGCAATGCCTCAGACTGGAAGTCTCTCCAGAATTGGTGAGGACGGCGGAAAATATTATCAGGACCCCTCTTCCTCCTATCCAGGAGATGGCAAAAAGCCGCTGCCTGACCAGGGCTCAGAAAATCTGCAAAGACTCCTCCCACCCCTACCAAAGACTGTTTTCACTGCTGGACTCTAGGAAGAGGTTCCTCAGCCTCCGAAGCAGAACCTCCAGGTTCTATAACAGCTTTTTCCCTCAGGCGGTAAGACTCTTGAACGCATCATAATTAAATTATCCCCTCAATTCCCCCCAAAATGGATTAACTCGATGGAATAAAAAACACAATATAACATACATCCATAAACCTGGATGCATATGCAAAGGTGCAATGTATTTATTTGTACAGTAATCTATTTATTTATATCTGCACCTTATTGCTTTTTTTTACCCTGCACTACCAAGAGCTAATGCAACAAAATTTCGTTCTTATTTGTACTATAAAGTTCAAATTTGAATAACAATAAAAAGAAAGTCTCTAAGTCTTAAAAAAAAAAGTTATTGCTTTACTTTTATTATTTGTCTGTATTTTATCTTTATTGTTTATTTTATTAATTTTTCAATCAATCAATCAATCAATGATCATTTATATAGCCCTAAATCACTAGTGTCTCAAAGGGCTGCACAAACCACAGCACAAACCACAACGACATCCTTGGTAGAGCCCACATAAGGGCAAGGAAAACTCACACCCAGTGGGACATCTAGGGGAACCGAAAGCAATGGATGCCGAGCGGGATCTAACATGATACTGTGAAAGTTCGATCCATAGTGGATCCAACACAACCGTGAGAGTCCAATCCAAAGTGGATCCAAGACAGCAGAGAGAGTCCCGTCCACAGTGGAGCCAGCAGGAAACCATCCCAAGCGGAGGCGGATCAGCAGCGCAGAGATGTCCCCAGCCGATACACAGGCAAGCCGTCCATCCTGGGTCCCGACTCTGGACAGCCAGTACTGGCCACCGGACCGGACCCCCTCCACAAGGGAGAGTGGGACAGAGGAGAAAAAGAAAAGAAACGGCAGATCAACTGGTCTAAAAAGGGGGTCTATTTAAAGACTAGAATATAGTTTTAAGATGAGACTTCTACTGAGGTAGCATCTCGAACTGTTACCGGGAGGGCATTCCAGAGTACTGGAGCCCGAACGGTAACTTTTTTTGGGCTCTGGGAATCACTAATAAGCTGGAGTCCTTTGAACGCAGATTTCTTTCCGAGCATTTGGTACAATACAATCGGCAAGATAGGTTGGAGCTAGACTGTGTAGCATTTTATACGTAAGTAGTAAAACCTTAAAGTCACATCTTAAGTGCACAGGAAGCCAGTACAGGTGAGCCAGTATAGGCGTAATATGATAAAAATATCTAATATTAAATATATTAAATATTTGAAAAAAAATAACAGTCTGTAAATATAACAAAAATAAAAACAACCTCTCAATTAATTTTCCATCAGATAGGTTCCTTTATTCCGAATGAGTCCAACACGCCACTAGGGGTCACTGTTCTGTGGAGCACACCTTCATTTTCCAGTCGAAAACCGGAAACAGTCAACCTATACCCGCGTCGCTCGTAAGACCAACAACACAAGACTGCACACAAACATCTTTTTTTTCTTGCTTCTTTTCCGAATAAAACGACACCATGCCGGTCACCTGTGCGTCGACGGGGTGCAATAATAAGTTTGTGAAGGGGTCGGAAATCAGATTTTATAGGTAAGTTAATGAAAGCGGAGTTATGCTACTGATATACAGACTAACATGTTTTATAACACAACAAAACATGGTCCCCAGCCAAGCCACATTTGAAACTATATACTTTTTATTTGTATTTGTTTTTTTAACTTGAATAATGCCGTTGCCACGTGGTATCATATTCCAACTAAAATTAATAATGCTTCTGTATAACAATGTTATAATACAAAACTTTACTTTCTCCAAGTGCCACATTAAAAAAACATGACCAACATTAAAATACAGTAGCTTAGTAGACCTAAATATTCATTAAAAACAAAAGAGGTTTTATTTAACAAGTATATATTTTTTAAAAGTACCAAGGATTGTCACACAGACCATGTGTGGTGAAATTAACCTCTGCATTTGACCCATCCCTTTGTTCACCCCCTGAGAGGTGAGGGGATCAGTGAGCAGCAGTGGTGGCCGCGCTCTGAAATCATTTTGGTGGTTTAACCCCCAATTCCAACCCTTGATGCTGAGTGCCGAGAAGGGAGGTAATGTGAGCAACACATTGCAAAAAAGTTGGCACAGGGGCCTTTTTATCACAGTGTTACGTGGCCTTTCATTTTAACAACGATCAGTAAACATTTGGGAACTGAGGAGACCAATTTTTGAAACTTTTCAGGTGGAACTCTTTCACATTCTGGCTTGATGTACAGCTTAAGTTGTTCAAAAGTATGGGGTCTTTTTTGTGGTATTCAATGCTTAATAATGCGCCACACATTTTCAATGGGATACAAGTCTGGACTACTGGCTAGTCTAGTATCCGCAGTCTTTAACTACGGAGCCACGTTGTTGTAGCACGTGCAGAATGTGGGTTGGCATTGTCCTGCTGAAATAAGCAGGGGCGTCAATGAAAAATACCTTGCTTGGATGGCAACATATGTTTCTCCAAAACCTGTATGTACCTTTCAGCATTAATGGTGCCTTCACAGATGTGTAAGTTACCCATACCTTGGACACTAATACATCTCCATACCATCTTAGATGCTGGCTTTTGAACTTTGCGCCTAGAAACGGAGGGTTCTTATCTTCTTTGATCCACAGTTTTCAAAAACAATTTGAAATGTGGACCACAGAACATTTTTCCACTTTACATCAGTCCATCTTAGATGAGCTCGGGCCCAGACAAGCCGGCGGCGATTCTGGGTGTTGTTGATAAAAGGCTTTGGCTTTGCATAGTAGAGTATTAACTTGCACTTACAGATGTAGCGACCAACTGTAGTTACTGACAGTGGTTTTCTGAAGTGTTCCGGAGCCCATGTGTTGATAATGTTAACACAATGATGTCAGTTTTTGTTGCAGTACCGCCTGAGGGATCGAAGTTCAAAGGCATTGTCGCTTACTTGCAGTGATTTTTCGAGATTCTCTGAAAATCCATCCGATTCTCTGAACATTTTGATAATCTTACGGACCGTAGGTGGTGAAATCCCTAAATTCCTTGCAATAGCTCGTTGAGAAACGATGTTCTTAAACTGTTCGACAATTTGCTGACGCATTTGTTCACAAAGTGGTGACCCTCGCTCCATTCCTCAACTTTCTCAGTTTTTATGCCACGTGTGCCAGCTTTTTTAAAACATGTTGCAATGCTCATTTGCATTTCCAAATGAGCTAATATTTGGAAAAAATAACAAAGTTTACCAGTTCAAACATTAAGTATCTTGTCTTCGCAGTTTATTCAATTAAATATAGGTTGAAAAGGATTTGCAAATCACTGTATTCTGTTTTTATTTACGATTTACACAATGTGCCAACTTCACTGGTTTTGGGTTTAGTAAATTGAAATTGAAAGAATATCCAGGAGTTCCGCAGAAAAATACGATTCATTGTTAGAAAGTTGCAAGTGATTGATCTTCCAACAGGATCATTCTTAAGTGTAACCTAACCTAAAGGTACCTAAGTCACTCGTGGAGAGAGCCACAACCTTTTTAATAGGTTGTATTAAAAAAAGGACCCCTATAGGAGAGGATAGACCTCGTTTATTCTGCAATGGGGAAATTACGTGGTTGCAGTGCAGATTCAAGAAGTCCACAACATACAAGTTAAAATCACATTAAAGCAAGAGAGAAACATTAAAGAACTCAAATGACATACAAGACATTAAAGACAACAGAGCTGATGCATTTCTACATACAGCTACAAAACTTAAACGCAACAAAAAACAACATGAGCAGTAGATGATACATATTGGGCACAAACATAGACAAACAACAAGACAAAAACACAATTTCAACACCTGCATACGGCACACCAGTGTCAATCTGTCAACAGCAGTTTTTAATTTATTTTTAGTCAGAGTCTTTTGACGAAAATGTATTTTAGCTTTAGTCAAATTTCAGTCATTTAAATTGATTTAGATTTACTCTAGTTTTAGCCAACGAAATTACACATAGTCAGCTAAAATTGTAGTAAATTTAGTAAAATATAAAGTAAAAATGCCTTTTTAAATGTATTTGGAAAGCACCTTTAGTTACACTACTTGCAAAGCATTTGTTTAACACAAAAGTAGCATGATCGTACAGTCAGGAATGATGTATGATGCATACAATGGTTAATGCCAATAAATGTCTTTCAGGCACAAAACATGCCTTCATTATAATTTTTATATGATTGCAGGAGAACCGGAAGCAGCAAGTAGACATAGCTTTAACTTACAGTTGTGTAGATGTCACAAAGACTCTCCTGCTGATGGCATCACATAGCGTCAAAAGTAAAACTTGTCCTCTTCACTTTCTCCCGTGTGTGCACATAATACAATGTGGAACATGTTTAATCCACACATTACTGTTTTCGCGGTGAGAAATTCAACTTCCTCATCTCACGAGGAAAAGCATCTGATTGGCTCTCCTTCCTAACTAACTGTCGACCCCTCTTTCATATATGCGCTGTTAAAGAGCTGGGATTGGACATATTACGAACTTGTCTCACCCGTCTACAAGACAAAATAAAACATAATCGGATTTTGTTTCTGGCATTTTCGTCTCATTTTATTAGTCGAAGAAAATGTCAGTTATTTTGTTATTGTTTTAGTCAACGTGCATTTTGTTTTGTTTCATTGTCGTCAGGGGAAAATAGGTTGTTGACGACAACTAAGACGTAAATTATTAGTCAACACAATTAACACTGCTGCACGTCGCAGTGGCCTATGCAATGCTCCACGCCAGGGGTCACCAACCTTTTGAAACCAAGAGCTACTTCTTGGGTACTGATAAATGCGATACACACTTAAAAATATTGCCAGAAATAGCCAATTTGCTCAATTTACCTGTAATAAATATATATATATATATATATATATATATATATTTATTACAGGTAAATTGAGCAAATTTTTTTATATATATATATATATATATATATATATAAAAAAAAAATATATATATATATATATATAAAAAGGGTATTTTGTCGTACATTTTTTTCCTTTTAAGGAAGTTTTTTGTAGAGAATAAATGATGAAAAAACACTTGATCGAACGGTTTAAAAGAGGAGAAAAGAGGGAAAAAAAATTAAATTCAATTTTGAAACATAGTTTATCTTCATTTCCGACTCTTTAAAATTTAAAATTCAACTGAAAAAAAGAAGAGACGAACTAGCTAAATCAAATTTTTTTGAAAAAATTAAAAAAAGAACAACATTAGTAATTTTTCTGATTAAGATTAATTCTAGAATTTTGGTGACATGTTTTAAATAGGTTAAAATCCAATCTGCATTTTGTTAGAATATACAACAAATTGGAACAAGTTATATTTCTTACAAAGACAAATCATTATTTCTTCTAGATTTTCCAGAACAAAAATTTTAAAAGAAATTCAAAAGACTTTGAAATAAGTTTTAAATTTGATTCTAAAGATTTTTTAGATTTGCTGTAATATTTTTTTTTTATTTTAATCATAATAAGTTTGAAGAAATATTTCACTAAAATTATTATTTTTTTAAAAACAGAAATTAAAATGAATAATTAAATTAAAATGTATTTATTGTTCTTTACAAAAAAAAAAAAATTACTTGAACATTGATTTAAATTGTCAGGAAGGAAGAGGAAGGAATTTAAAAGGTAAAAAGGTATATGTGTTTAAAAATCCTAAAATCATTTTTAGGGTTGTATTTTTTTCTCTAAAATTGTCTTTCTGAAAGTTTTAAGAAGCAAAGTAAAAAAATAAATGCATTTATTTAAACAAGTGAAGACCAAGTCTTTAAAATATTTTCTTGGATTTTCAAATTCTTTTTGAGTTTTGTCTCTCTTAGAATTAAAAATGTCGAGCAAAGCGAGACCAGCTTGCTAGCAAATAAAAAAAATAGAGGCAGCTCACTGGTAAGTGCTGCTATTTGAGCTTTTTTTAGAACATGCCAGCGGGCTACTCATCTGGTCCTTACGCGCGACCTGGTGCCCTCGGGTACCACGTTGGTGACCTCTGCTCCGCGCCATCGTCCACTGGGGTGCGAAACAGGAACAGACCCAACAAAGCAACCATAGGAGCCGACTCCGTCTTAGGCTGCCCAGTAGCTCTCGGCCAATTCCCAGTTAGCGCAGTGGAGCGAGAATTGTCCGGTACATGCTTATTCAGCCAAAGGTTTGTGGAATTTGTTTATCCTACGATAGGATAGGACTTTATTGTCATTTCACAAGTACAACTAAACTTTGTTTTCAGCACAAACCCCTTCAAGATTAGACAAACAGTGTACATGGTTACAGAACAGGAATGCTGATGGGTCGCCACAAGGTGCCCCGTAAAAGATAGGAAAAAGATAAAACACATCAAAAGGCATAAAACACATTAACACAAGAGGGAAACATCCAGAACACTAAAGGAGGATACACAAGATCACAGAGCTCCTGCAACCAGCAGGCACTACAGTAGCGCCATCTTGGGGAAAAAAACCTGAACTGAGCACTGAAATAATGATTCAACTGTCTAAAATATAAACTACCCAATCCATGCAATATTTCCTGTCAGGTTTCCACTGAGCAAACCTTCCCTTTCCGCCAAATGGGTCCAGCACCTTGGTTTGAAAAACTTCATCCCATCAGCCAACACCTGCCTGTGCTCAGACCATTTCGCACCTGACTGCTTCAGGGACTACAATGGCAAACAGTTCCTCAGGGAGGACGCAGTGCCGACCTTGTTCCCTCTTGGGCAACCCCAAGACTCCTCAAAGGTTTGGCAAACATTTCTCTTCTTCTTCACTAACCATGGTCAAGCATTTCATCCTTTATTAAAAATGTAATCATAACCTCTGTCCAACAATTGACAGATCGAACTACGGAAACGGGCCTCAGTGACAGTACCCAGGGAAGCCGGTTCCGCAAATCAAATGGCATCACAAGCAGAGAGAGACAAAGGGCGGGAGCCTGCCGTTCAACGCAGGGACAAAAGAAGCTCAAGAGTGAGTGTTCTATTGTTTTTCTATTACATTTTTATAAAGACGAACTATAATGAATTTCATTTTTTGTACCTAATAATGATATTAATAATACAATGACCCCGCCTTCTCCCTGAATGCAGTTGGAATAGGCATTAGCCACCCCAGCGACAAGCGGGAGAAAAGGGATGGATGGAAATGTTAGACAATGTTGAATAATCGTTTTGAACAATGCCAAAGCATCAAGTCAAAATGGTCAAGCATTTTTGTGTGAGATGTTCGTGGGGTTTTACAGTCTGGTTACGTTGTGATGTCAACAAGGTGGACGTACTTATTAAGACATTAAGTCATGCTTTCAGCCAGAGAAGGAGGAGCTCTGCTTCAGGCTATGAAAACAAACCTAAAATGGACAAAGTAAAAATGAATAGAAAGTTGAAAAAAAATAGGATAAAGTACTGTATTTTCCAGACCATAGGACACACCGGATTTTAAGGCACTCTGCCGATGAATAGTCTACTTTTTATCTTTTATCATATATTAGGCGCGGGGCTTCACGGTGGCAGAGGGGTTAGTGCTTCTGCCTCACAATACGAAGGTCCTGCAATCCTGGGTTCAAATCCAGGCTCGGGATCTTTCTGTGTGGAGTTTGCATGTTCTCCCCGTGAATGCATGGGTTCCCTCCGGGTACTCCGGCTTCCTCCCACTTCCAAAAACATGCACCTGGGGATAGGTTGATTGGCAACACTAAAATTGGCCCTAGTGTGTGAATGTGAGTGTGAATGTTGTCTGTCTATCTGTGTTGGCCCTGCGATGAGGTGGCGACTTGTCCAGGGTGTACCCCGCTTTCCGCCCGATTGTAGCTGAGATAGGCACCAGCGACCCCAAAAGGGAATAAGCGGTAGAAAATGGATGGATGGATATATTAGGCGCAGCGGATTATAGGGCGCAATAAAGAAGTCATATTATTTTTTTTTTTTTCTGAATTGAAAACACTTCCTTGTGGTCTACATAACATGTAATGCTGGTTCTTTGGTCAAAATGTTGCATCGATTATGTTTTACAGATCATCTTCAAGCCGCTTCCTGACAGTCGCTTCCCGATGGGCCGTTTTATTTACGTGGCTCACCTTCGGCAGCGTCTTCTCCCCGTCATCTTTGTTGTAGCGGTGTAGCGTGCAAGGACGGGAGTGGAAGAAGTGTCAAAAGATGGAGCTATCTGTTTGAATGACATTCAGACTTTACTTAAATCAATAACGCAGCAGCATCTTCTCATTCGGAAACAACTACACCGTAAATGTGCCCTGTGAAAAACCGTCCGACCGGAACTATAATAACTAAAGTTCCTTGGGTGAATAATGTAAACTCACTACGCAAGTATTTTTAGCGCTTTCATGGAGAGTTTACTGACAGATATAAGTAAGAACTTTACACTACTTTATATCAGAAATGGCAACAGCGGGGGATGAATGTCACATAACTAGAAGAAGCTTATTAACTACGGTGTCTGCGTGAATGTGCGCAATTTTTCTGGATTTACGCAGATACCAAATACAGATCAGTCGGTACCAGAAGGTAAGAAAAGTTGCTTTTGCAAAATATTGCAAAACAAAACGCCAGATAATGTCTTACCGTATACACACACCACAATAATACTTGTATGTTTAATGCGCCGACAATCCTTCAAGCGGTGCGGCTTCATAGCTTGCCAAAGTTGTACTAAAACATTTTGATAGATTTTTGAGCACCGTGTGTAATGTTCTATATTTTCAATGGAACATTTAAAATGTTGGTGTTGTTTACTTGAGACCCATCATCGTGCAGTCAACACTTATCTCGTATGTTTGGCTGCCACCTACTGGTCACACCTATCATTACACCGTGTACCAAATAAAATAGCTTTGCGGGGGGGTAAGCCCAACCAAACATATTCCTTACATTTGGTGCACCAGGTTTTTAAGGCGCACCGTCGAGTTTTGAGGAAAAAAAGGATTTTAAGTTCGCCTTATAGTCCAGAAAATACGGTATTATTTTTCACTTGATCTTGGCATGTGCATAATAACACTGACAGGCGACATGCAGTAATAGAAACACTTCTAAAAGCAGCTTTTTATTATGCAAAGTCTGAAACAATTGGTAAATGTGCAGGTGTACGTAATGGTGTGGCCGGGTGAATCAATATAATTTTTGTGAAGTTTATTTTTGACAATGTCTAAAACTAAAATAGACAACCTCAAGAATAAATAATTAAAAATTCATGTTTTCAAAAGCTAAATTATGGGTGGGGCGTGGATTAATTTGCAAGGTAGAAACGCCTCCAGAATCGAACATCTTGCAGACAGACTTAAAAAACAGGTTATAAAAGTGACTCTGGGGTACAATTTACACCAAAGCATATCCAAGACTCATTATCTGGACCACAAGGAAGTATTTTAAATGTAGATTAAAATTATTACAGGGCCATTTTCAATTAGGCAAGATGACGCGTCATCTAATTTGCATAAATGGCCATGACGCGTGTACATGTAATTTTTTAAACTTGGCTAAAAAATATTGTACATACATAGTTATGGAATACATACGGTACAACAATTCTGGTACCTGAGAATCAATCAACGGTACACATTTTCGGTACTTTTTTGTTCGTTAATAAATATTATGTTGTCTGTCTATCTGTGTTGGCCCTGCGATGAGGTGGCGACTTGTCCAGGGTGTACCCCACCTTCCGCCCGATTGTAGCTGAGATAGGCGCCAGCGCCCCCCGCGACCCCAAAAGGGAATAAGCGGTAGAAAATGGATGGATGGATAATAAAATCACTTTATGTACTGCAACATTTAAAAATGAGCTGATTATTTTAACTGCTGTCCAGTTCTTATATATTGTTATATTAGAACTTTTCTGAGTCTCAATTACAGTTGCAAGTCCAAGATGTTAGATGGCAGTAATGTGTTGGCTAGTTAGTCGTTTCTGTCTAGTCTTTTGTTGCCCCCTAAAAAGTGTTAATAGTGTAAGTATTGAACTTTTTACGCACCAGCTGTTTGATTGTCACGTGAATCTTAGTTTTAATATTTCATTAGCAAATTTGGAGGTATTCAAATCGGCATGTAAAATCCGTAATGCTAATCATAATCAGTACCATGTCAATAGCAAAGCCAATGTATATTAGCGTCAAGTTCGCACGTTTTTTAAAAGTGGAGCCTTATTGAACTTGTGTTGGAGCATTTTTTTGATTCAATTCGCAACATTACCTAGAGGTAGTTTGACTGAGTCCACTCTCAGTACTGCTGGAGTGATTGCTTGGTGCCGAAGTGTGAAAATTGGCTGACGTCACGCGCAACTCCTGTACCGTAACAAGGTACAGTTTTTTATGTGAATCGGTGCCCGATAGGACCGTCAGGATTTGGCGGGTGCCAAAAAAGTACCAGATTCGGTACTCATCCTAGACATTCGAGCTGGGAATCTCTGGGCACCTCACAATTAAATTACGATCACGATTCAGGAGTTACGATTCGATTAAAAGTCATTTATTGATGCATCTTTAATTTATGTATGTTAATGCAGTTCTACATTTATTTTCGTTTGACTAAATAAGCATTTATCAATTGCAACTTTTAAAAACAGTAAAAAATAAACAGTTACATTATTTTCCATCACATGTATTAAACATTCATGGAAATGTGTGCATAACTGTAACATAGGTGCCCTAAAGTAGAGGAGCTGCTCGGAGCTCTCTCCTCGGCAGCCACATTTTAGAACTGTCTGCATTACTTTATTTCCAATGAATATATCGGTTATCGATCATTGATGTCTACTAATCGATTTTGTCCGAATTGCGATTCATCTAAAAATCTTATTTCCCCCACTTCTACTATACATACATATATTTAAAGACAAACCTGCTATATATATATATATATATATATATATATATATACACACACATATATATACACATATTTTATAATCGCAGGGCCATAAAAAAAAAAAATATATATATATATACAGTATATATATATATATATATATATATATATATATATATATATATATCCACTTTTGCTATGTTTTTCTTTGTTTACTTTAATTCTACAAGGTGCAACAGGCCCGTAAAAAAAGAAAAGCTCTGTCAACAAATGCAGTTTGGATACCCATGGTGTACAAATTTTAATTGCATCGTAAGGCTGGGTTGCTATTGATGCTCAGCCTTAATAATACTAAATGAGATTACATTGTGGTTGTGTACAGTATATACTGCGTGGTTGTGTAAGATCCAAACATTTGCAACAACTCCAAACCTGTTACACTACCAAAGTCTAAATTTAGTGAGAAAAGTGATAGTTTATCACAAAGCTCTAGGGGGTTTTCTACAAAGTGTAATCAAGTACGAAATCCACAGTAATAATTCTATCGCTAACTAATATCGCTGTAAGTGAGCCCAACCACAATATGTATTTAAGACGGGTTGTCATGGTAGTGGGCTTCAAGGTTCTATCTAACTTTAGAGGTCCTCACAGTACTCAGCTTAATCTGTATCTGCTCTGAGGCAGGTGGCTTATTTCACGATTAACTGTAGGAAAAATGCTTAATGCTGCTTATGTTTCTTCCAGGGTGGACGCGGAGGCCGTGGGGGAAAACAGATGTCTGATAGGTGAGACCTTGTGGGTGTTGGTAAACAGAAGTATTGGCATACCCGTTTTTCTTCGCTGTCGCTGAATTGTTAATGATTTAACCATCCCATACGAGCCTGCTCGTGTGTTTTAGCTTAAGTACTCAGCTTTTTTCCAGACTACTAGAATAACATTCTACACAATTATGTTGCTTCATCTTTTGTTATTATGAATTAATCAATTTAAATGTTGCAGCCCTATTATTTATAAAGGTTTTAGAGTGATTTTGTTTTACTTTTTTCACAATAAGGGCAAAGCAAGAGTTGTGCGCTAAATTTAAGGTTTATGTAACACGCAAGTTCACTTCCTGTGTGCCATATTCCTCCAAGTATATATGGATATCTTCTAAGAGAGCACATACTGTACAGTAGGTTTCAATTTGAACATTAGAATAGCTTTGTTTCTCAGAAAGTAATGTATTTATACACGTTTAGCTTAAATTATGTTGTTTCTTAATGGGGAAAGAAGTTAATGTCTCTCGTTTTCATGTTGGCATGTTAAATAGCAAGCAGTTCCGTACATGGGCTGATCAACGGGCAGTTATTAATCACGTTTTTTGGGGAAATTTCAGTTTAAAGTGGTGATACTAACCATTGCTACTTATCATTATTTATAGTCAACGTTCCCTCCAAGGTACGCGGCTGTGCAATTGCACACTGCTCACGGCAAATCAAGGCCGGGCACAAAATCGAATAAAAAGATAAGCGCATAACAGTGTGCATGTCTGCCGTCGCTCACATGTGCGCCACTGAATGTTCAAGGAGTTTTGGCGTTTGCTCACACATGAAAAATTGGAGGGAAAACTGTTTATAGTTATGACTTATACTAACAGTTTATCATTACCTTTGTAGTAGGTAGTGTGAAACCGGTCTGGAAATGTTTTTATTCGTTCAGTTTGTTATATTCTAAGGGTATTGAATCGATAAAACTGGACTGTTCGGATTGTTTAGCCTTTCATCTGAGCAGTTTTTGATTTAGTCTGTCTTAGTCTTTTAACGAAAAATATTTTAAGGTTTTAGTAAAATTCTAAGAATGTCAATTTAATCAATGAAGTTACACATTTTCAGTTTTTGTCATCTAAAATTACAGCAAATTTACTAGACTATAATTACTCTCTCATACGCTGTTTAAGAGCTGTGATTGGATAGTTTCTGAGGTTGTGCCCCCACCATAAAAAAGGCAAAATTAAATATGATTTGGATTTTGTTTGTCAATATTTTGAGCTCCATTTTATTCGTTGACTAAAATGTCAGTTCATTTCATTATTGTTTTGATTACTTTAGTGAGAGGAAAAGGTTGGTGACGACAACTAAGAAGAAACTTATTAGTCAGCGAAATTAACACAGCATCTGAGCAGGCTTCATTAGTTCATGCTCACAGACTTACACTAGATAGGACTGCTCTAGTCTGAGGTCCTGGTGCAGGATCCAAAGTATTCTCTTTACAAAGGGGGGCATGCTCAGACAAAGATGGAAAAGACAAGGAAACCATTAGTGTCTGGTCGAGGATTAATACTTGGGATCCTGCACCCTGAACTGATGAAGCCTGCCGGCATAAGCTTCGGAATGTCGGAACAGGCTAGTTGTGATCGATTCAATGCCTTGAAAGTAGTCTGTAACACAAACAGGAAAAAGTGAGGATGATTCAAAGTTGGTGCACCTAACTGGGAATTACTGAATAATAGAGTAATGTAAAAAATCTCAAGCCAAATGTGGTTTTGACCTTCAGTGCAAATTTTAATTAATAACGACATTCCATTTACACAAACTTCGAAAACAAAGAGTGATTATTGAGTGGAAAGGAACATTCAAGCAGTCCAGTGTGTGACGTCTCTCCTCTGTATCGTGCAGGCAGAACATCGCAGGCAAGAGCAGAGTTTATGACAGCAAAGGTCGACTGTTGTCCAACGGCAAGGACCTGTGTGACTGTTTGGACGTGGACTGCGCGGGCTGCTTCTATCCCTGCACCGACTGTAGCTCACGCAAGTGCGGGTTTGAGTGCCGATGTAACAGGAAGTGGCTTTACGAGCAGGTAGAAGTGGAGGGAGGTGAGATCATTCGCAACAAGTATGCTTTTTAATTTCAGCCAAATTAACACAGACTGTATATACCGGACACAATCGAATACAACCTAATAGAAAGCTAGCAATTATTTCACACATTGTTGGAATTCTCAGTTTTATCAGGGGCGGTTACCGTTCACAAGCGTTTTCTACCAAGCATACTTGCTTTGTTAGTATTGAAAACTGCGACGTTACTTAGAGAACGTTTGGCTGAGTCCGCTGTGAGTGCTGCATGAGTGAGTGATTGTTTACTTGAACCAGATGTGATGTCACCTTCAACAATGGTATCAAAATATGTTTAATTTGACGTAAATTTATACCCAGTAGTACCAATGGAATTCGGTCAGTGCTTATGAAAGTACTGAATCCGATACACATCCCTAGTTCTTTTTGATTGACACTGTAGGGGAGGTATTACGCTTGCCATACTTATAGGTTGGAGAAATCATGATATTACAGTTTTTTGGATCTCCTTTGATTACCAGTACAAGTGTATCTAAGGTTGTGGCCAACAAGTGTATAACAGAAGGATGGACTACTTTGATAAGGCTACATCAGGACGATGGCAGCCTAACCTTCAGATATTTCAGCTTGTTGGACATTAAAGGACTGTTTTAATACAATATTAATGCTCAAAACTCTCGTTCATGATAGAAGATAGGCAGAATTATTGGAGTATTTTTTATCTATATGGTTGGGTTTATTAACATGGTTTTGTGTCAATAACCATGTTAATAAACTTCATTTCCAATATAATGTTTCTACTGCTGATATACAGAACATTATTTTAGGAAATCATTTAAAACAAGACTTATTTTGTGTTTGATTATGTGTATAGTCACGTTTTAATAATGCAATTCAGATGAAAGTTTCATTAAATTTTCAGGAGAGAAGCAATTAAGAATTCAACTCATCAAAATTCATTTAATTGTACAGTGCAACAAAATCACACCGGCTGCTCCGGTTAGAAGTATGAAATACAAATAATTAAAGGGGATCTATTCTACATGTTAAACTTTTTAAGACTTATGTGTATGTAAAAATTGTTTATTTTTAGTCTGTGTATGATTTGGTAATGCTACATCAATGAGGTTGGTGTGTAAAAAAAATTGGCCTATCATCCACAATCCGTGAGACAAAATTACATATCTTTCCATTTTCTGTGCGTGCTAAATATTGGAAAACTGCTCATAAGAGGCAGCTTTCAAGGCCAACCCACTACTACCGACCACGCAGTCTGATAGTTTATATATCAATGATGAAATCTTAACATTGCAACACATGCCAATACGGCCTTTTTAGTTTACTAAATTGCAATTTTAAATTTCCCGCGAGGTATCCTGTTGAAAACGTCGCGGAATGATGACGCGTGCGCGTGACGTCATGTTCTCCCAGCACCGATCACGGCTAAAAGTTTTTATCGCATAATTACACAGTATTCTGGACATCTGTGTTGCTGAATCTTTTGCAATCTGTTCAATTAATAATGGAGACTACAAAGAAGAATGCTGTTGGTGGAAAGTGGTGTATTGCAGCCACCTTAGCAACACAAACACAGCCGGTGTTTCTTTGTTTGTTGTGAAGCTTTAATATGGAACAGAGCAATCAAGCGAACATGTTTCTCTACCACATGTCAACCGGCAGGTTTCGGTGAAAAAATTGTGGTAACAAGTCGGCTCTTACCGTAAACATGAGCGGAGCTTGTGTCGTTCTTCCTGCAGCTGTCAAAGAGGCAGCTGCGACTTTCTTGGCTCATCCATGGCTTCCCTCAGAGACACTGGCGGTCGCCACACCTCTCTGACTTTCAGGTATGACTTTATAATCTCACTAAAACACTAGTAACACAATAAGCAGATAAGGGATTTTCCAGAATTATCCTAGTAAATGTGTCTAATAACATCTGAATCGCTCCCACTGCCATTGTCCTTCACTCTCACTATCCTCATCCACAAATCTTTCATCCTCGCTCAAATTAATTGGGAAATTGTCGCTTTCTCGGTCAGAATCGCTCTAGCTGCTGGTACCCATGATTATAAACAATGTGAGGATTTGATTAGCTCTACAACCAGTGATGTCACGCGCACATCGTCTGCTACTTCCGGTAAAGGCAAGGCTTTTTTATTAGCGACCAAAAGTGGCGAACTTTATCGTCGATGTTCTCTACTAAATCCTTTCAGCAAAAATATGGCAATATCGCAAAATGATCAAGTATGACACATAGAATGGACCTGCTATCCCCGTTTAAATAAGAAAATCTAATTTCAGTAGTCCTTTCAATGCAGGTATTGGGTATACAATCTATTCCGCCTATGAAACCCTTTGAAAACCTCCAACACTGTTTCATACAATAGTGTGCAAATAAACTGAAAAACAAAGTTTTATTTCAATAGAGATACCCAAAAAAAACCATTGTTTTTTTAATAATGGAACCTGCAACCATACGTTTTTCTCATAATGAACATTTCAGAGACACCTGCATGATACCTTTGTCAATTTGTAGGGAACTTACTGCATTTTGAAATCAAATCTCTCTTTATATATTCATTACGGCTGGCTTCTGAGAGCGTGGAATGTCATCTAGGTTGAAACTGTCAGAAAGTTATTTCACACAATGCCAGAAAAATGCACTGCTGTGATTGTTGCCAAATGGGGCCACACTGAATATTAAAATCAAATGTAAAAAAAAAAAATAAAAAAAATTATCAGTCCAGTCCATTTATCAGGACTGGACTGATGAATGTGTAGGTGAAATATTCTCTGGGTTTTTTGCCTTTACCTTTCTCAAATGCAAAAAAGTGAAGTAAGGCTCTGTAATAATAAAACACCAGTTTCTTAAGATTTGACAAGTGTTTTAATATTTTTGCACACCACTATAAACATATTTTAAATATGTACAGCAAGTAACGCACTGTACCAACAGGCACATTCATGAAAACATGTATTATTTCTCATATTCTGGTCATTTTATACATTACCCAAACCAAGCACTACTGTTGCCATGCGCTAAACGTTTGAAAAAAAAAACTGAAACCATGACTTACAAATGTCAGCTCTCACTGTAACGCCGACTGATTGTATCGTTGTATCTTTCAGCACCTGTGTTTTCCTTGTGAGCAAGGCGGTGTGTCATTATGCCGGAAAAGTAGTTCCTCTCTGTTACCTTTTTAACAATCCCAATATAAATAGTGGGACCTTTATTTAACCAGATAAGAAACCCATTGAGATCAAGATTTCTTTCACAAGGGTGACCTGGCCAAGAGGTCAACAGCACATGTCACAGAGCAGTTTCAAAAAAGTAATACATTAAGACATACATTTTAAAATACATAAAAGAGAACTGTAAAGCAATAAAGATTTACACCTTTTAAAAACACAGGCACTGAGCAAAAGTCTCTTGCTCTCTGTCCCTCAGGACAGAACGGAAGGTTCCAAATGGAATTAGTTCTGTGAGTTTCAGTTTCGTCTGCAATGCATTCCATGCCATAGGGGCAGCAATGCCAAAAGCTCTTTGGCCAAATTCAGTCCGTACATGGGGAACAGTTAAAACATACAAATTGTTAGAACGTAACGCATAAGAGCTGTTTTTTCTTTGTAACAAAGTACACAAGTATGGAGGTATTAAACCTAAAAGAGCTTTATAAATACTGATCGGCAGACAATCAATTGGCACATCCTCGCGGATAATATGTTTTATATTTAGATTAATTTACAAAACTATGGAAGTGTCTTAAATTCTTCCTTGCCAGCTTGTATAACATCTTATGTAGACAAGTGCTGATTTTCCACATAATATACACGCAAACCAATTATGTGGCTATTTTACCAAAAGGAGATGTCCGAAAGTGCAATCAAGGAGCCAACGTTACTCCATGGCTCTGATTGACTTAAATGCAGTTAAGTATTTTTTATGTGGACTTATATTCATGCAAACTTAAATCTTTTTGGTATATAAAGACTAATATTTCATTAAGTCAGTGCAGGTATGGAAATAGACTTATCTCTCACCCTCCAGTGGAAAGGCCATGATCATGGATTAATTTATCGACGTGATAAAGTGTCTTATCGACATATTGACTGTTGCAGTCATTTGTATGGAAAGAGCACAGGCCTCAAGGGAGCCGCTGGATAAAAAACATGCCACTATTAAAAGACACCAATGACCCAAACACATCCAATCTGTTACCACCCATCCAGCCTGAAGGGTTTCACAATGATCGCATTTCAAGCTGGAATGAAACTTGCGGATTTAATTGGCTCCTGCATGGTGCTGGTGTTTTGCAAAATATAGCCGCTCTTATTTTCATTATCTGTAAAGTTCACAGATCCTGACCTTCACTTTTAACTGAACAAATATTTATATTTTCAAAATATATATGTAATATGTGTAAATAAGCCAGTTTGACCCAGATAGTCAACGCTCCCCTCTAATACTGACAACATTAGCACTTGTTTTAATTTTGGGACCTAAAAATGATGTCTACACGTAAAATTCGCCACAAAATAGTAGTGATTGTTTTTTTTACCAAGCTTCAGCACATTTTGGAATGCCAACTTTTAGCTCCAAAATGTGGGCGAGCCTGCTGATGTCACACACGGAAGACTTGAGGCACTTCTTTATTGTGTTGTATGTGTTTTGGGAGCTATCTTCATCCTGAATCATGCTATTTTCTCACAGATTTTGAAGAAATTATTAAGTATGTCTCCCAGATGCATTGTTGCAGGTTGTAGCAACACAACTAAAGGAGTCAGCCTGCATACATTTCCAAATGATGGCAATATGAGCAAAGTATGGACCTCTCCACTCAAATTTAATGAGTCAAAATGGGTCGGACCAAGCAAGAGGAAGGGAATTTGGAGGTATCATACACTATATTGTGAAAAGTATTTGCCCACCTGCCTTGACTCACATATGAACTTGAAGTGCCATCCCATTCCTAACCCATAGGGTTCAATAGGATGTTGGTCCACCTTTTGCAGCTATTACAGATTCAACTCTTCTGGGAAGGCTGTCCACAAGGTAGCGGAGTGCGTTTATAGGAATTTTCCACCATTCTCCCAAAAGCGCGTTGGTGAGGTCGCACAGTGATGTTTGTCGAGTAGGCCTGGCTTTCAGTCTCCGTTCTAATTCATCTACAAAGGTGTTCCATTGGGTTTAAGTCAGGACTCTGTGCAGGCCAGTCAAGTTCATCCACACCAGACTCTGTCATCCATGTCTTTATGGACCTTGCTTTGTGCACTGGTGCACAATCATGTCGGAAGAAGAAGGGGCCCGCTCCAGACTGTTCCCACAAGGTTGGGAGCATGGAATTGTCAAATGTATTGGTGTCCTTTCACTGGAACTATGGAGCCAAGCCAAACTCCTGACTACCTCTTTGCACTTTGCGCTTCAGCATCCGCTGACCCCTCTTTGTCAGTTTACATGGCCTACCACTTAGTGGCTGAGTTGCTGTTGTTCCCAAATGCTTCCATTTTCTTATAATAAAGTTGACTTTGGAATATCTAGGAAAGAGGCAATTTCCGGACCGGATTTGTTGCACAGGTGGCATCCTATAACAGTTCCACGCTGGAAATCACTGAGCTGAGAGCGGCCCATTCTTTCACAAATGTTTGTAGAAACAGTCTCCATGCCTAAGTGCTTGATTTTATACACCTGTGGCCGGGCAAAGTTATTAGGACACCTGATTCTAGTCATTTGGATGGGTGGCCAAAGACTTTTGGCTATATAGTGTAAGAACGATTCCGACATTGAAGAATAAGTGTTTTGTTGTTTTGATGGACAAAATCAAAGACTCAAACCAATAGTGATCCTAAAAATCAGAAGTACTCTGGATGGGAGAAAAGGATGAGACAGAACCTGCAGAAAAACTGGTAAAAAAAAAAAAAAAAAGAGCAGACCCAGCATTTAAAAACAAGAGAAGAAGAAAGTAAGCAAATAGTTTTTTATTTTTTGTCCTTTTCTACTGATGTTTTCTTCAACATGCTTCGGGTAACATTGAAAGAGCATAACACAATCATACATTTCAAACAATTTTTTAATTAAGATATGAATAAATGTGGCTTCACGGTGGAAGAGGGGTTAATGCGTCTGCCTCACAATACGAAGGTCCTGCAGTCCTGGGTTCAATCCCAGGCTCGGGATCTTTCTGTGTGGAGTTTGCATGTTCTCTCCGTGACTGCGTGGGTTCCCTCCGGATTCTCCGGCTTCCTCCCACTTCCAAAGACATGCACCTGGGGATAGGTTGATTGGCAACACTAAATTGGCCCGAGTGTGTGAATGTGAGTGTGAATGTTGTCTGTCTTTCTGTGTTGGCCCTGCGATGAGGTGGCGACTTGTCCAGGGTATACGCCGCCTTCCGCCCGATTGTAGCTGAGATAGTCGCCAGCGCCCCCTGCGACCCCGAAAGGGAATAAGCGGTAGAAAATGGATGGATGGATGGATGGCTTCACGGTGGAAGAGGGGTTAATGCGTCTGCCTCACAATACGAAGGTCCTGCAGTCCTGGGTTCAATCCCAGGCTCGGGATCTTTCTCTGTGGAGTTTGCATGTTCTCTCCGTGACTGCGTGGGTTCCCTCCGGATACTCCGGCTTCCTCCCACTTCCAAAGACATGCACCTGGGGATAGGTTGATTGGCAACACTAAATTGGCCCTAGTGTGTGAATGTGAGTGTGAATGTTGTCTGTCTATCTGTGTTGGCCCTGCGATGAGGTGGCCACTTGTCCAGGGTATACGCCGCCTTCCGCCCGATTGTAGCTGAGATAGTCGCCAGCGCCTCCCGCAGCCCCAAAAGGGAATAAGCGGTAGGAATGGATGGATGGATGGATGGATGAATAAATATCTGCTTGACTTTTCAAAACAAGTTATCCATCAAATTGTATTCTCTTGAAATGACAATAGACTTTACGATAAAAATCTAGCAACCTGATTGCAGGAATTTTTCTTTAAAAAAAGAACTGTTTTTTCATGGCTGTAAAAATCACCGTCAATTTTAGTGTACACTTGTGGCGACTGCGCTAATATTTTTTTTTAACAAGATTTATTTTTTAAAGTGTATGTGAAAAAAAATATATTAATGAAATGTTTCAGCAATTGCGTAAGAGTATAACGAGGTGAATGCCGCTACATTGATATTCATAAATTATTCCTAGTTGCAATCGGCCCTCTGGGGGCAGCCATAACTGCGATGTGGCCCTCAGTTAAAATTAGTTTGACACCCCTTGGTAATGGTATCTGTGGAAGAGCAGGGAAATCCTTTCCTTTTTAAGTTTGGGACAAACACAACTCTTCCTATACCTGGCGGAGCAATCATGAGAGAAGAGCCTTGGCCAGAGAGGTAAAGAAGAACCCAAATGTCACTGTGGCTGAGCTCCAGAGATGCAGAAGGGAGATGGGAGAAAGTTGCACAGAGTCAACTATCACTGCAACCCTCCACCAGTTGGGACTTTATGGCACAGTGGCCCCGAAGGAAGCCTCTCCTCAGTGCAAGATATATGAAACTGCGCATAGAGTTTGCCAAAAAACACATGACGGACTCCTAGACTTTGAGGAATAAGTTTCTCAGTCTGATTAAAGCAAAATTGACTTTTCGATGTAAATTCCAAGTGGTATGTGTGGAGAAAACCAACCACTGCTCATCACCTGCCCAATACAATCCCAACAGTGAACCATGGTGATGGCAGCATCATGATATGGGGGTGTTTTCCAGCTGCAGGGTCAGGACGACTAGTTGCAATTGAGGGAAAGATAAATGCGGCCAAGTTCAGATATATCCTGGAAGAAAACCTCTTCCAGAGTGCTCAGGGCCTCAGACTGGGCTGAAGGTTCACCTTAAAACAAGACAATGATCCTAAGTACACAGCTAAAATAATAAAGGAGTGGCTTCGGAGCATCCCTGTGACCATCCTCGACTGGCCCAGCCAGAGCCCTGACCTAGACCCAATTGAGCATCTCTGGAAAGACCTGAAAATGGCTGTCCACCAACGTTCACCAGGCAACCTGTCAGAACTGGAGAAGATCTGCAAGGAAGAATGGCAGAGGATCCCTAAATCCAGGTATGAAAAACTTGTTGCATCATTCCCAAGAAGAGTGCTTTTAGTCAAAACTGAGCAAAGGGTCTGAATACGGTTTACATGAGATATTTCAGTTTTTTTCTTTAACAAGTTTGCCAAAATTTCTACATTTCTATTTTTATTATGCCAAGATGGGCTGCTGAGTGTACATTAATGAGAATAAAATTTGATAATTTTATATATATATATATATATATATATATAAATATATATTAGGGGTGTGGAAAAAAATCGATTCGAATCAAATTGTTTATGTTGTGCGATTCAGAATAGATTGTCATTTTTTAAAAATCGAATTTTTAATCCAATCCAATTCCAAAACCAAACCTGACCCAGCAACACTCAGAACTGCAATAAACAGAGCAATTGAGAAGACACAAACACGACACAGAACAAACCAAAAGTAGTGAAACAAAAATTATTATCAACAACCGTATCAATATTAGTTATAATTTCAGCATAGCAGTGATTAAAAATCCCTCATTGACATTATCATTAGACATTTATAAAAATAATAAAAAAGAACAATAGTGTCACAGTGGCTTACACTTGCATTGCATCTCATAAGCTTGACAACACTGTCCAATATTTTCACAAAGATAAAATAAGTCATATTTTTGGTTCGTTTAATAGTCAAAACAAATTTACATGATTGCAATCAGTTGATAAAACATTGTCCTTTACAATTATAAAAGCTTTTTTTTTTTTTTAAATCTACTACTCTGCTAGCATGTCAGCAGACTGGGGTAGATCCTGCTGAAATCCTGTGTATTGAATGAATACAGAATCGTTTTGAATCGGAAAAATAGCGTTTTTGAATCGAGAATTGAATCGAATCGAAAAAAATCGATATATTATCGAATCGTGACCCCAAGAATCGATATTGAATCGAATCAAATCGTGGGACACCCAAAGATTCACAGCCCTAATATATATATATACATATATATATATATACATATATATATATATATATATATATATATATATACAAACTCCATTAGAGTTGGGAAATTGTGTTAGATGTAAATATAAACGAAATACAATGATTTGCAAATCCTTTTCAACCCATAATTCAATTGAATGCACTACAAAGATAAGATATTTGATGTTCAAACTCATAAACTATTTTTTGCAAATAATAATTAACTTACAATTTCTTGGCTGCAACATGTGCCAAAGTAGTTGGGAAAGGGCATGTTCACCACTGTGTTATATCACCTTTTCTTTTAACAACACTCAATAAACGTTTGGGAACTGAGGAAACTAATTGTTGAAGCTATCATTGCAGCCATTTGCTAAAATCAAAAACGTTCATTTTATTCTCATTAATTTTAATTAATTATGAAATGCATAGGCAAATTATATATATATATACAGTATATATATTATATATTGCCTATGCATTGGATAATTATATATTTTTTTACGTCCACTATAAAAAATCTTTACCTTTTACTGGAAAAAAAACTGATACCTCAGTCACAACAATTTATCCTAAAATTTGCGTTGTTTTACATTACTGTAAATATAATTTAAAAAAAACAGTACCACTATTTTTTGTATGGTAAAATTCATGGAACAGAGCTGCCAATTTTTTACTGTAAAATATACCGTTTATAGTGTATTAATGTGCAGTATGTGAAAAAAGGGTACCAAAGTTGTTTCATGGTAAAACTGATTGCTCAGTCGGTAGAATTTTATTGTGAAGTCTATTGTCATTTTTACAGTGTACCCACCTTATGGATAACTTGCTTTGAAATCTTAAGTAAAGCAGGTACTGGAAGTATTTATTTTCATTTATTCTATTTTTCGGAGTATAAGTTGCTCCAGAGTATATGTCGCACCTGCCGAAAATGCATAATAAAGAAGGAAAGAAACATATATATAAGTCGCACTAGAGTATAAATCGCATTTTTTGGGGAAATGTATTTGATAAAACCCAACACCAAGAATAGACATTTGAAAGGCAATTTAAAATAAATAAAGAATAGTGAACAACAGGCTGAATAAGTGTACGTTATATGAGGCATAAATAACCAACTGAGAAGGTGCCTGGTATGTTAACGTAACATATTATGGTAAGAGTCATTCAAATAACTATAACATATAGAACATGCTATACGTTTACCAAACAATCTGTCACTCCTGTTTGCTAAATCCCACAAAATTGTATATGCATAGTCTCTTACGTGAATGAGCTAAATAATATTATTTGATAATTTACGGTAATGCGTTAATAACTTCACACATAAGTCGTTCCTGAGTATAAGTCGCACCCCTGGCCAAACTATGAAAAAAACTGCGACTTCCATCCATCCATCCATCTTCTTCCGCTTATCCGAGGTCGGGTCGCGGGGGCAACAACCTAAGCAGGGAAACCCAGACTTCCCTCTCCCCAGCCACTTCGTCCAGCTCTTCCCGGGGGATCCCGAGGCGTTCCCAGGCCAGCCGGGAGACATAGTCTTCCCAACGTGTCCTGGGTCTTCCCCGTGGCCTCCTACCGGTTGGACGTGCCCTAAACACCTCCCTAGGGAGGCATTCGGGTGGCATCCTGACCAGATGCCCGAACCACCTCATCTGGCTCCTCTCGATGTGGAGGAGCAGCGGCTTTACTTTGAGTTCCTCCCGGATGGCAGAGCTTCTCACCCTATCTCTAAGGGAGAGCCCCGCCACACGGCGGAGGAAACTCATTTCGGCCGTTTGTACCCGTGATCTTATCCTTTCGGTCATGACCCAAAGCTCATGACCATAGGTGAGGATGGGAACGTAGATCGACCGGTAAATTGAGAGCTTTGCCTTCCGGCTCAGCTCCTTCTTCACCACAACGGATCGGTACAACATCCGCATTACTGAAGACGCCGCACCGATCCGCCTGTCGATCTCACGATCCACTCTTCCCTCACTCGTGAACAAGACTCCTAGGTACTTGAACTCCTCCACTTGGGGCAGGGTCTCCTCCCCAACCCAGAGATGGCATTCCACCCTTTTCCGGGCGAGAACCATGGACTCGGACTTGGAGGTGCTGATTCTCATTCCGGTCGCTTCACACTCGGCTGCGAACCGATCCAGTAAGAGCTGAAGATCCCGGTCAGATGAAGCCATCAGGACCACATCATCTGCAAAAAGCAGAGACCTAATCCTGCGGTCACCAAACCAGAACCCCTCAACGCCTTGACTGCGCCTAGAAATTCTGTCTATAAAAGTTATGAACAGAATCGGTGACAAAGGACAGCCTTGGCGGAGTCCAATCCTCACTGGAAATGTGTTCGACTTACTGCCGGCAATGCGGACCAAGTTCTGGCACTGATCATACAGGGAGCGGACCGCCACAATAAGACAGTCCGATACCCCATACTCTCTGAGCACTCCCCACAGGACTTCCCGGGGGATCCCGAGGCGTTCCCAGGCCAGCCGGGAGACTGCGACTTATAGTCCGAAAAATACGGTACGTAAACAAATTATGCGACTGCATGGAGTACATGTATTTATTTATTTTTTTATGTCAAAATGGAAAGAACAAATACATTTGGAATTGGGGGTTAAATCACCAAAAATGATTCCCGGGCGCGGCCACTGCTGCTGCTCAGTGCTCCCCTCACCTTCCAGCGGGTGATCAAGGGTGATGGGTCAAATGCAGAGAATACTTCTGCCACACCTAGTGTGTGTGTGTGACAATCATTGGTACTTTAACTTAACTTTAATATTTACAGGCTTTCGTGGGCCACAAAATGATCTAAATGCACGTATTCAAATTTTTGGAGTTCCACCTGTAGGGCCTATCTTCAATGGCAACAGTATGCGTGCAACAGCGCCTAACCTTGTACATGATGCCACTAAAATATTTGACTAAATGGAAATTTAATCAGGGGCTTCACGGTGGCAGAGGGGTTAGTGCGTCTGCCTCACAATACGAAGGTCCTGCAGTCCTGGGTTCAAATCCAGGCTCGGGATCTTTCTGTGTGGAGTTTGCATGTCCTCCCCGTGAATGCGTGGGTTCCCTCCGGGTACTCCGGCTTCCTCCCACTTCCAAAAACATGCACCTGGGGATAAGTTGATTGGCAACACTAAATTGGCCCTAGTGTGTGAATGTGAGTGTGAATGTTGTCTGTCTATCTGTGTTGGCCCTGCGATGAGGTGGCGACTTGTCCAGGGTGTACCCCGCCTTCCGCCCGATTGTAGCTGAGATAGGCGCCAGCGCCCCCCGCGACCCCGAAAGGGAATAAGCGGTAGAAAATGGATGGATGGATGGATGGAAATTTAATCAGCTATTTTTACATGGAATGCCTCTTTTGCAAGATTATTTGCTTTCATCGGATGTGTTATTACCGCGAACTGACAGTGAAAAGACAAAAGAACATGTGGTTAAATTAACGGTACATTAAAGGGCTCATTGCATGATTCTAACCTTCCTATAATCCAGGGGTCACCAGCGCGGAGCCCGTAAGGACCAGATGAGTCGCCCGCTGGCCTGTTCTAAAAAATAGCTCAAATAGCAGCACTTACCAGTGAGCTGCCTCTATTTTTTAAATTGTATTTATTTACTAGCAAGCTGGTCTCGCTTTGCTCGACATTTTTAATTCTAAGAGAGACAAAACTCAAATAGAATTTGAAAGTCCAAGAAAATATTTTAAAGACTTGGTCTTCACTTGTTTAAATAAATTCATTTATTTTTTTTACTTTGCTTCTTATAACTATCAGAAAGACAATTTTAGAGAAAAAATACAACCTTAAAAATGATTTTAGGATTTTTAAACACATATACCTTTTTACCTTTTAAATTTCTTCCTCTTCTTTCCTGACCATTTAACTTAGTGTTCAAGTATATAATTATTTTTTATTGTAAAGAATAATAAATACATTTTAATTTAATTCTTCATTTTAGCTTCTGTTTTTTCGACGAAGAATATTTGTGAAATATTTATTTAAACTTATTATGATTAAAATAAATAAAAAATATTCTGGCAAATCTAAAAAATCTGCAGAATCAAATTTAAATCTTATTTCGAAGTCTTTTAAATTTATTTTAAAATTTTTGTTCTGGAAAATCTAGAAGAAATAATGATTTGTCTTTGTTAGAAATATAACTTGGTCCAATTTGTTATATATTCTAACAAAGTGCAGATTGGATTTTAACCTATTTAAAACATGTCATCAAAAATATATATTTATTGTGAGAAATCATTAAGATGATCAGTGTTTCCACAAAGATAAATATCATTTATTATTAATAATAACATAGAGTTAAAGGTAAATTGAGCAAATTGGCTATTTCTGGCAATTTATTTAAGTGTGTATCAAACTGGTAGCCCCTTCGCATTAATCAGTACCCAAGAAGTAGCTCTTGGTTTCAAAAAGGTTGGTGACCCCTGCTTTAATCAAAGACATAATACTCAACTGTCCTTTTTTTTTTTTTTTTTTACATTTTATTGCAGTTCAGGAGTGATAATGCCGTTCCATTATTGGACCACCGATGCTCAAATCAAGGAGACATAAGAAGCTGGGTGTGGCCCAACAAAACATGTCCGCATTCCGTGTCGTCATGGTTACAAGTGGTGCACGCGCAGTTTTTGGCCACAGGGTAAGTGACAGCCACTGGGCAACCTTCGAAGTGTTTCACTTCGTAGGACCAATCTCCGTTGCAGACGTTCTGTTGGGACACGTCCACAGGGACCACGTAGACTGAATCCTGCAGACAAATGACAACAGCACATTTTCCATGTTAAACATGTGTACCCCGCCTTCCGCCCGATTGTGGCTGAGAGAATAAGCGGTAGAAAATGGATGGATGGAAAATGACTATGTGTCGCAGGCTGAAGCAAATGTTCGTTGACAGAAATGTTGAAATGTAATATTTATTCTACACATTTTTACAACATTAGAAACCTTTAAATAATCAGAGGTTACTCAGAAGACGAGACAAAACCTGGAATTTACTGGCTTTTAATGACCAAAAGTATAGATGTGTGTGTCCAAGTTAAAGGAATCGGCAGGCTGTCTTCTTTTAATAGATGTATTACAATCTTTGGCAGGCTAGGTAATGTTTGCTGTGGTCTGGAACAACACGGCACACAAACAACTATCTGATATGCAGCCAATATTCCATGCAGATAATATGAGACATGCAAAACTATATTATATACAAATAGGATACAAGTAAAGTAAGTCAAATTAGGTCAAATATACCTACAAATGAGACATAATGATGCTATATGTACAAATAGCATGTTAGCAATGATTAGCTTGCAGTCATGCACTGACCAAACGTGCCTGATTTGCACTCCAACAAGTCAATAACATCAACAAAGCTCATCTTTGTGCATTCACGCACAGCATAAAATGTTTGAGGAACAAAATGAGACAAAGAAGGAGTGGAAGATTTTTCATGTAATCAAACTGTTGCATTTGTTTGTGTTTCCCCCCCATCTTTTTCCATTTTCAATCCTTTTTTAAAAATGCTCCAGGGAGCCACTAGGGCAGGGGTCACCAACGCGGTGCCCGCGGGCACCAGGTCGCCCGTTTTGACCAGAAGAGTCACCCGCTGGCCTTTTCTAAGAATATCTCAAATAGCAGCACTTACCAGTGAGCTTCCTCTATTTTTTAAAATGTATTTATTTACTAGCAAGCTGGTCTCGTTTTGCTCGACATTTTAAATTTTAAGAGAGACAAAACTCAAATAGAATTTGAAAATCCAAGAAAATATTTTAAAGACTTGGTCTTCACTTGTTTAAATAAATTCATTAATTTTTTTTATTTTGCTTCTTATAACTTTCAGAAAGACAATTTTAGAGAAAAATACAACCTTAAAAATGATTTTAGGATTTTAAAACACATATAACTTTTTCCTCTTATTTCCTGACAATTTAAATCAATGTTCATGTAATTTTTTTTATTTTAAAGAATAATACATTTTAATTTAATTCTTCATTTTAACTTCTGTTTTTTTGACAAAAAATATTTGTATAATATTTCTTCAAACTTATTATGATTAAAATTCAAAAAAATTATTCTGGCAAATCTAGAAAATCTGTAGAATGAAATTTAAATCTTATTTCAAAGTCTTTAGAATTTATTTTAAAAATGTTTGTTCTGGAAAATCTAGAAGAAATAATGATTTGTCTTTGTTAGAAATATAGCTTGGTCCAATTTGTTATATATTCTAACAAAGTGCAGATTGGATTTTAACCTATTTAAAAAATGTCATCAAAATTCTAAAATTAGTCTTAATCAGGAAAAATTACTAATGATGTTCCATACATTTTATTTTATTTTTTTTTTCAAAAAGATTCAAATTAGGTAGTTTTTCTCTTCTTTTTTTCGGTTGAATTTTGAATTTTAAAGAGGCGAAATTGAAGATAAACTATGCTTCAAAATGTAATTGTCATTTTTTTTTCGTGTTTTCTCCTCTTTTAAACCGTTCAATTAAGTGTTTTTTTCATCATTTATTCTCTACAAAAAACCTTCCGTAAAAGGAAAAAAATGTACGACGGAATGACTGACAGAAATACCCATTTTTTATATATATATATAGATTTATTTATTAACGGTAAATTGAGCAAATTGGCTATTTTTGGCAATTTATTTAAGTGTGT
The DNA here is from genome assembly GCF_033978795.1 of Nerophis ophidion. Lineage (NCBI taxonomy): Eukaryota > Metazoa > Chordata > Actinopteri > Syngnathiformes > Syngnathidae > Nerophis > Nerophis ophidion. Next base: position 10,790,603 of record NC_084635.1, read on the forward strand.
ATCAAACTGGGAGCCCTTTGCATTAATCAGTACCCAAGAAGTAGCTCTTGGTTTCAAAAAGGTTGGTGACCCCTGCACTCGGGCGGCACTAAAGAGAACCCCCGCTATAGGGGCTCCTCCAAACCACCAGAGGAAACTAAATGGTAACCACTGATTGGAAAAAAACACAACATTAAGTACCTACTTGCATTTGAAAAAGAATAAACACAGCAGGCCCGGGCTCTTTACCTTGTGGTAGCACTGTCCTTCACATATGGTGGTGAGGACAAACTTGGTTTTTCCGCAGCTCTCCACGGCGATGCTGACGTTCCGCGGGTTGCAGTCCAAACTGCAGGTCTGCATCGCGCCCGCCAGCGCCAGCGCCGTCGCCATGACGACCAACTGCATCCTCTGCCGAGTGCACCGCAGAGCAGAGGAGGCTCTTAATGTACATTAAATGCAGAATATATTCCAAATACAGTATTTAGTCAGCCACCGATTGTGCAAGTTCTCCCACTTAAAATGATGACAGAGGTCTGTAATTTTCATCATAGGTACACTTCAACTGTGAGAGACAGAATTGCGAAAAAAAAAATCCAGGAATTCACATTGTAGGAATTTTAAAGAATGTATTTGTAAATTATGGTGTAAAATAAGTATTTGGTCAACCATTCAAAGCTCTCACTGATGGAAGGAGGTTTTGGCTCAAAATCTCACGATACATGGCCCCATTCATTCTTTTCTTAACACGGATCAATCTTCCTGTCCCCTAAGCAGAAAAACAGCCCCAAAGCATGATGTTTCCACCCCCATGCTTCACAGTAGGTGTGGTGTTCTTGGGATGCAACTCAGTATTCTTCTTCCTCCAAACACGACGAGTTGAGTTTATACCAAAAAGTTCTATTTTGGTTTCATCTAACCACATGACATTCTCCCAATCCTCTGCTGTATCATCCATGTATCCATTTTGGTATGAACTCAACTCGTCGTGTTTGGAGGAAGAAGAATACTGAGTTGCATCCCAAGAACACCAAACCTACTGTGAAGCATGGGGGTGGAAACATCATGCTTTGGGGCTGTTTTTCTGCTAAGGGGACAGGACGATTGATCCGTGTTAAGGAAAGAATGAATGGGGCCATGTATCGTGAGATTTTGAGCCAAAACCTCCTTTGAATGGTTGACCAAATACTTATTTTCCACCATAATTTACAAATAAATTCTTTAAAATTCCTACAATGTGAATTCCTGGATTTTTTTTCCACATTCTGTCTCTCACAGTTGAAGTGTACCTATAATGAAAATTACAGACCTCTGTCATCATTTTAAGTGGGAGAACTTGCACAATCGGTGGCTGACTAAATACTTTTTTGCCCCACTGTATATCAAGGCATGACGCCTGTGTCCCCTCTCAAAAGTCCCAAATCAACAAAATACCGCGTAATATTGTTTCACTCCTGATGAAAATCAATATGCCACAATCAATCAT
>NC_084635.1:10797067-10873845 GCF_033978795.1 Nerophis ophidion
ATAATAACCGATCCCAGGTCAGATGTGCACCTAGCCATAATAACTGATCCCAGGTCAGATGTGCACCTAGCCATAATAACTGATCCCAGGTCAGATGTGCACCTAGCCATTTAAGAGAAATTACACTGTTTGGTATGTTACAAAATATAATGTAATTCAATAAACAAAATACGGAATAAATGTCCAACTTGCTAAAACACCAAAATTGTGTGGGGGTTGAATAATTTTGATCACAACTGTAATTAGCCTTTTTGTTTGAAAAAAAATATATCCTGCCCAAATTTAAAGCCAATTCAAAAAAAATGCTATGTTGCTTTGGAGTTAAAAAAAAAATAATAATAAACGATCGTTTTAGAAATACAGACGTAAATATGTCAAGATGGCGTGGAACATGTATCTGTTTTGTTTGTTTGTTGTTTTACCTTTGTGGTTGTGTGTAGAAGTGGCTGGTTGCATCAGCTCTGCTCTTTTTAATGTCTTTAATGTCCTTTGCGTTCTTTGATGTGTGAGGTTTTTTTTCCCTTGGCCTCAGTCTGGACCCCTCTCTAGGGGCCCAGGCTTAGACTGAAGTGTAATTTTTTATTTTTTTTCTCAACCCCTCCAGAGTTGACCTTTTTCTCACCTTTATTGTAAGCCGTGTCAGAAGTTGGCAGACACGTCAGCGATCCTGTTCTGTCTCCCTGTAATGTTTGATCCTGTTCTGTCTCCCTGTAATGCTTATCAGCTCTTGAATGGCATTGTGCTGAAAATCTTAATTTCCCCTCGAGGATTATTAAAGCATTTCTGATTCTGATTAGCAATACTGTCATATACAGAAGGATATTTCTTAGTAAAGACCTATATTCGACAAAAGCAGCTGTCACGTTTGGGTCGCAGCTTGCTGCTAGGCTTCGTTCTCCCGAACGCAGACGGACCACTCCGGACAGGGCGTGCAGGTTGGAACATTATTTATTCCACAAAATATCAAAGTAGTACAAAAAACGGAAAACAGGTCGCATTCGAAGCTAATGCTAGTGATGGGTTGATGAGGCGTCATGAAGCGTTTCGACACATTGCAAAACTGTATTGATACTGTGTCACTAAATACTGACATCTGCTGGACATTAAAAATCCCTACAGGCAATTTATGGACTTTAGTGGATATTTGTTATTGTTTTGTGTCCTCTGCTGTGGACATTTTTTTTGTTTGCTTGCTTATTTTTAAGCGGCATCCTTTGCATTTGTTCTTTGCAAGTAAGCCTTCGCCGCAGTGGAAATTTGTTTGTTTATATTATTTTTTTCGCTAATTGAATTTTTTTTTTTTTTTTTTGGAAGTGAGAACCAGCATCCTTTTCAGTGAATATTTGAGTTTGTTGTTTTTGCTCAACACAGTCTCCTGAGGGCTAGTGTCCTATGCAGTATATGTCTGCCTTTTGTTAACTTATTTTTTCAGAATGACACAATGTGCTGAAAATTGTAATTTTCCTGAAGGAACTCTCCTGACGGAATAAATAAAGTACTATCCAATCTAATCTAATCCAATCTAATCTAATCTAATTATGAAATAAAATATCCCAATTAACAGTTCGAGATGCTACCTTAGTAGAAGCATTTAAGTCTCACCTTAAAACTCATCTGTATACTCTAGCCTTTAAATAGACTCCCTTTTTAGACCAGTTGATCTGCCGCTTCTTTTCTTTCTCCTATGTCCCCCCCTCCCTTGTGGAGGTGGTCCAGTGCGATAACCATGGATGAAGTACTGGCTGTCCAGAGTCGAGACCCATGATGGACCGCTCGTCGGGACCCAGGATGGACCGCTCGCCTGTATCGGTTGGGGATATCTCTACGCTGCTGACCCGCCTCCGCTTGAGATGGTCTCCTGTGGACGGGACTCTCGCTGCTGTCTTGGATCCGCTTGAACTGAACTCTCGCGGCTGTGTTGGAGCCACTATGGATTCAACTTTCACAGTATCATGTTAGACCCGCTCGACATCCATTGCTTTCGGTCCCCTAGAGGGGGGGGGGGGTTGCCCACATCTGAGGTCCTCTCCAAGGTTTCTCATAGTCAGCATTGTCACTGGCGTCCCACTGGATGTGAATTCTCCCTGCCCACTGGGTGTGAGTTTTCCTTGCCCTTTTGTGGGTTCTTCCGAGGATGTTGTAGTCGTAATGATTTGTGCAGTCCTTTGAGACATTTGTGATTTGGGGCTATATAAATAAACATTGATTGATTGATTGACATTATGCAAAGGCCACATGTCCACTGCAGAGGACGACGTATAGTTCTTTATAGCAGTGTTTTTCAACCACAGTGCCGCGAGACACTAGTGTGCCGTGAGATACAGTCTGGTGTGCCGTGGGAGATTGTCTAATTTCACCTATTTGGGGTAAAATATTTTTTGCAAACCAGTAATTTTAGTCTGCAAATGATGTGTTGTTGTTGAGTGTCGGTGCTTTCTAGAGCTCTTCCATATCAGTAGGTGGCAACCGGTAGCTAATTGCTTTGTAGATGTCGGAAACAGCGGGAGGCAGCGTGCAGGTAAAAAGGTTTCAAATGCTTAAACCAAAAATAAACAAAAGGTGGGTGCCCCTAAAAAAAGGCATTGAAGCTCGGGGAAGGCTATGCAGAACCAAACTAAAACTGAACGGGCTACAAAAGTAAACAAATACAGAATGCTGGACGACAGCAAAGACTTACTGTGGAGCAACCGAACATGACATGACAATCAACAATTTCCCCACAAAGAAGGATGAAAACAACTGAAATATTCTTGATTGCTAAAACAAAGTAGATGCGGGAAATATCGCTTAAAGGAAGTCATGAAACTGCTACAGTGAAATACTAACAAAAAAAGAGAATAAAGCCACCAAAATAAGAGTGCAAGACAAGAACTAAAAAACTACACACAGGAAAACAGCAAAAAAGTGCAAATAATTCATGATGTGATGTGACAGGTGGTGACAGTAAACCTACTTTGAGACAAGAGCTATAGTGATGCATGCTTGCTTATGTTTTAAGGCAGGGGTAGGGAACCTATGGCTCTTTTGATGACTGCATCTGGCTCTCGGATAAATCTGAGCTGACATTGCTTAACGCGATAATTATGAATAATTTCGCTGGCAATCACAGTGCTAAAAATAATGTGCAAAGTACAAAACATTCTCATGCATTTAAATCCATCCATCCGTTTTTTACTGCACCTGTTCAAGAAGTTGCATTAATGTTAAGAAGTATTTTATGTCACGAGGGGGGGAGCTGCAGTTTGCTGCGGGGTCGTTCTCCCAGGAAGGCAGACGGACTACTCGGGACATGGCATTTAGGTAAAAACATGATTGAATTTTAACAAAAAAAATATACAAACAAAAATCGCTCACAGCGGAGGCACAACTTGGGCTAATGAACAAAGCTAATGCATAAACAGACTAAGAACATAAATCAAACAAAACTTACTTTGCATGGCATGAAGCACGAAACTATGGCAAGGCATGAAACAAGTCAGCACAAGGCGACTGACTGGCAAAGACGAGCTTAAATACTGCCTCTGATTAGTAGTGCTCGGGAAGCAGGTGAGCAGGCATTTTGTCCACCAGAGACAGGTGGACAAAATGAGTAACCAAGGAAACCAGACAAGGGAGTGGAAAAAAACAGGAACTTAAAGAGTCCAAAGGACAAACAGCACATGGCCAAACAAAAACATGATCAACAGACATGACATTTGATCTATTATTGGTTAGCTTCAGAATAACAATGCTATTAAAAATAATAAGAGACTTATTATACTCTAAAAATGTTGGTCTTACTCAAAAATGCACACATTTAGTTGTATTCAGTGTTAAAAAAATATGATATGGCTCTCACGGAAATACATTTTGAAATATTTGGCTTTCATCGCTCTCTCAGCCAAAAAGGTTCCCGACCCCTGCTTTAAGGTCATATCCAACAATTGTAACAACCACATTTTACTGTTAAGTGAGTTTCAATTTTAAATAATTTCTGCCGGTGGTGTGCCTCCGCATTTTTTCAACGCAAAAAATGTGCCTCGGCTCAAAAAAAGGTTGAAAAACACTGCTTTATAGTGTAAAGTGTAAAAATAGTTCAGTGCACTTCCTGTGTCGTCCTTCTAGTGTCTGTCTCTGTCACACCCATGGATCATGTTTTGTTTTGGTTCATGTTCGGTTTGGTTTTTTGGACATTTGGTTCTGTCTTTTCACTTCCTGGTTTGTTTTTGTTACCATAGCTACTCATTAGTTTCCCCTAGTCACGCCCCGATCATCAGCCTCTCACACCTGTTTCTAGTTACCACGGCCACTATTTATGTCACTTGCTTTCTGTTTATCGTTCTGGGATTTTTGCACTCAGCCTCATGCCTGCATTTCTCGTACCAACCTTCACGCCTTGCCACGCTGCTAAACCTTTGGACCACGCCACGTAAGATCCGTGTATTTTTTCGCCTAAGTGCAAGTTTTGGTTTATTGAGTATCTTTGTTAGCATCTTTTCTTTATTTGTAGATAGTCCTGCCTTTGTGCTGTTTTTGTTAACGTTTTAGCATAGATTGTTATCCGCCATCGAGCGTGCTTTTTGTTTTGCCTTTTGTATTTTAGTAACAAATAAAAATGTTCTTACATTCATGCCTGACTCGCATCGAGGAAGCACAAACACCCACAGTTCCGGCATGACAGTCTCAGACAAAGTCTGTATTTTGGTGCATTCAGAGAAACCTTCACGTTGCTCCACAGCAGGGGTGTCAAACTCAAATACAGAGTGGGCCAAAACTTAAAACTGAACAAAGCCGTGGGCCAAGGTTGAACAAATTAACCTTTTAATAGGGACCCAAACAAATTTTGCATTGAATATTGAACAAGCAAGACTTATATAACTTTAAAGTGACATGCAAAATTGAGTTTCAAATCATAATGATAATAATTCAAAAATATCAATGGCATATCAAAAATACAATTTTAATACCAATTTGCAGCTTTCTGAGGTAAATATCAAAATAAACTTTTTTCCACAGGCTAATATTACATTTGAAAATAAAATAACAATAATGAATGAATGAATCAAACATTCAGGCCTTTTTATTGCTCAGTCCGCGACACGCTGATTTAATCTGATGTGCCCAAGTCAGATATTGTAGCGTCTCGGAGGAGTTAGTGCTGCAAGGGGTTCTGGGTATTTATTCCGTTGTGTTACGGTGCGGATGTGTTTGTCATTCTTGTTTGGTGTGGCTTCCCAGTGTGGCGCATATTTGTAACCGTGTTAAAGTTGTTTATACGGCCACCCTCAGTTTGACCTGTATGGCTGTTGACTAAGTATGCTCTGCATTCACATAGGTGTGTGTAGAAGCTACACATTTTACCTGCCTGTGCCGTAAGGAGGAAAAGCGGACGTGACGACAGGTTGAAGGGGAGGTAAAAAGCAGCACGCCCCCAATATTGTTGTCCGGTTGGAAATCGGGAGAAATTCGAGAGAATGGTTGCCCCGGGCGATTTTCGGGGGGGTTGGCCAGTATAAGTATTAGCGGTGAATGCGGTGTATAATACCGGCGGGCCAGCTCTAATGTTAATTTCATATTGCCACAAGGGCCAAATGAAATTAAAAAGCGGGCCACATTTGGCCCGCGGGCCAGAGTTTGACACCCATGCTCCACAGGCTTCTAAATCTGCAGGGACAGTCCAATTTAACTTTGTGCAGCAAGTTCATGGCGGCTTTATCTGCACTCTCGCAGTCTTCAGGGACTTACTGCATTGTGCTGGAAATCCAGCAAACAAAACTCCAACTTTTATGACGTGTCACCTTTTGTCTTCCCAGGAAGGATCACCTTCTGAAGCCTCAAATGAAAGACAAACATGCTACTTGTGATTTGTGAGTACATTTAGTTTCCTTTGCTTTTTAATTCCAAGAGGAACATAATGATGTATTTTGTACACATATAATTTATTGAAGGCTCTCCCATCTCATCTTATAGTTGTTTTTCTTTAACAGTAAACAATTTAAAAGTCCTACTGAAACCCACTACTACCAACCATGCAGTCTGATAGTTTATATATCAATGATGAAATATTAACATTGCAACACATGCCAATACAGCCGGTTTAGTTTACTAAATTGCAATTTTGAATTTCCCGCAAAGTTTCCTGTATGATGACTCTTATGATGACGCGTGTTTGTGACGTTATTGGTTGACGCGGACATTTTATCCCAGCACCACTCACGGCTAAAAATCGTCTCTTTTCATCGCATAATTACACAGTATTCTGGACATCTGGGTTTCTGAATCTTTTGCAATTTTTTCAATTAATAATGGAGACTATAAAGAAGAATGCTGTTGGTGGAAAGCGGTGGATTGCAGCTGCCTTTAGCAACCGAAACACAGCCGGTGTTTCTTTGTTTGTTGTGAAGCTTTAATATGGAACAGAGCGGTCACGCGAACATGTTTCCCGACCACATGTCAACCGGCAGGTTTCGGTGAGAAAATTGTGGTAATAAGTCGGCTCTTACCGGACACATGAGCGGAGCTTGCGTCCTCGCGACTTTCTTGGCTCCTCCATGGCGGTCAACACACCCCTCCGACTTTCAGGTATGACTTTACAATCTCACTAAAACACTAGTAACACAATAATCAGATAAGGGATTATCCAGAATTATCCTAGTAAATGTGTCTAATAACATCTGAATCGCTCTCACTGCCCTCGCCTTTTTTTCTTTTTTTCTAGTGTTTCACTCTAACTTTCCTCATCCACGAATCTTTCATCCTCGCTCAAATTAATGGGGAAATCGTCGCTTTCTCGGTCTGGATCGCTTTTGCTGCTGGTGGCTATGATTATAAAAAATGTGAGGATGTGAGGAGCCCGACAACCTGTGACGTCTACTACTTCCGGTACAGGCAAGGCTTTTTTATTAGCAACCAAAAGTTGCGAACTTTATCGTCGATGTTCTCTGCTAAATCCTTTCAGCAAAAATATGGCAATATCGCGAAATGATCAAGTATGACACATAGAATGGACCTGCTATCCCCGTTTAAATAAGAAAATCTCATTTCAGTAGGCCTTTAATCCCTGTTGTTCAAAGAAAAGATTACTTAGTAACATCTATCCATTCATTTTCTACGGCTTATCCCTTTTAGGGTCGCAGGAAAATTAAAAAATATAAAATTATGTAATTATTATTTTTTCCCATTCTGAACCTTTGAGCCTCAGGTTTGTACAATTTATGGCCACTGTATTAGATAATTTTTTTCCACCCAAATACAAAGACAAAAAAATCTAATTTTAATAAGTACGCCACCCTTGACTGCCAGGGAACGCCTTAGAAATGATAAAGAAACTAGAAAAAAGCAATTTCAGTAGAACATGTGTGTGAATGCTGAAAAAGTCTGGGGGCGGGGGCGTGGTTGGGGGCGTGGTTAAGAGGGGAGGAGTATATTTACAGCTAGAATTCACCAAGTCAAGTATTTCATATATATATATATATATATATATATATATATATATATATATATATATATATATATATACAAGAAATACTTGACTTTCAGTTAATTCTAGCTATATATTTTTAATTTTATTTTATCATATGTATATATATATATATATATATATATATATATATATATATATATATATATATATATAAGAGAAATACTTGAATTTCAGTGTTCATTTATTTACACATATACACACACATAACAGTCATCTACTCATTGTTGAGTTAAGGGTTGAATTGTCCATCCTTGTTCTATTCTCTGTCACTGTTTTTTAACCATGCTGAACACCCTCTCTGATGATGCATTGTTGTGGCAAGCATAAAAGTGCTTTCATCAAATGCACTAGAGTCTGGAATCTTCCATCTCTCCCTAGCATGGCCCAAAAAAAAAATCAGTAAATCTTTGCTTCCTGAGGAAGATCTTCACTGCCAAGCACTTGGTAGTCCATTACTTCTTCCCGGAGGCTATCCAGGTCCAATCGCAGCTGCGGCTTGGAACTTACAAGCGTATTTCTTCATCTTACTCGTCGTCGGCGTCGCCATGGCTGTATCGTCCTCGTTCTTCTGCTTCGTCTCCTTGTTGTGTGCGCAGTTGTACAATGCACTCTCTAAAAGCCGTAGATGTTATTGTCACATATGCATGTACAGTAGATGGCAGTATTGTCCTGTTTAAGAGTGTCACAAGATTGCTGTTTACGGCAGACAAACTGCTTTACAGTCGATGAAAACGTGACTGCTGTTGTTGTGTGTTATTACCGCGCTGGGAGGACATTAATGAAACTGCCTAACAATAAACCCACATACAGTAAGAAACCAAAAATTCGCCCTCGATCATTCTACAGTTATGACGTCATTGGGCAGACACGCTGTTTATATTGTAGGAAAGCGGACGTAAAAACAGGCTGTCGACACGTCACTCAGGTCGGCATGGAGCTGGAGGGGGCGTGGCCTCCAGCCCCGCCTGAATTTTTGGAGATTTTTGGGAGAAAATTTGTCCCGGGAGGTTTTCGGGAGAGGCGCTGAATACACGGGAGGGTTGGCAAGTATGGTTGTCTATCTGTGTTGGCCCTGCGATGAGGTGGCGACTTGTCCAGGGTGTACACCGCCTTCCGCCCGAATGCAGCTGAGATAGGCTCCAGCACCCCCCGCGACCAAGCGGTAGTAAATGGATGGATGGATGTTTTTTAGAATTACTATCAGACATTCATAAAACTTGATTATTCAACCCTAAACCCCCAAACCATAGAGGTCTAATGAGCACCGTCTTCTAATGCCTGTCCCTGGGATATGAGTATCTCTCTCGCACAGTGGTCCCATCATTTGAAGGCAGGATTATGGAGCAGACACACCTGTTCTGCAGTTCATGTTCACCCCGACATCCGGGTCACAGGTGACATGTCCACTTGTCATCATTAGCGGCCTCACACCTCCCCCTGGTGCTGACAGAGTTGCATGATGTACAAAAAAAACAAAAAAAAAACAAACTACTGAAATGGGCAGAACAGAAATATAAGTTTACTTTTGCATTTGGAAGGCAAGTAACACAACATGGTCGTCGCAAGCCAGTGCGCAAGAAAGCAAACCGGGAGATTACGACAGGATGGTCGCCCGGAGAGTTGTTCCCATCGGGATATGTTTCTCAATTTTGGAGTGATTTTACAGTCTGCATTGACGAGCTGCTCTCGTTCTAATTAGTGTTTCCGTCAGATGAATTGTTCCAATCTCAGGGAATGGCCGTTGTGGGCTACGTACTCATTAAGTTGAAAGGGGTACCCACACATTACATGCACGACAACATGAGACCTCCATGTAGAACAGGTTGGAAACATGTATGTGTGACGCCAATACTGCTTTAGATCACTTGTATATCAGAATCTATTGGATCTGTCTAATCTTTTAACTTCAAATGTATTGATGAGCCTGTAGAATCACTTTCAAATAAGATTAGTGTTATGTAGATAAATGTGAACATGATGTAATTCATGACAAATTACCAATAAAACCACCAATCCCAATAAATGAAATAATGTACAACTGGAATAAATTCTGGATCGAATCACCACACCAGTAATCGGAATCGAATCGTAAGGTGCCCGAAGATTCCTAATACAGTACATTGCCAGGCTGTCAAACTTGGACTTGGGTTGTTTTCCCGAGGTTTATTTAGTTTAGTTTAGTGTATTAAGGATCCCCATTAGTCTACACCGCAGTGGATACTATTCTTCCTGGGGTCCAGGCAAAAAACATCACACAACCACAGAACAAACGATTAAAATGCAGTACAACATGATCCAATAATAAATTGTCATAATACAAAAATAGCAACAACAGAGAACCAAAAAATACTAATAAATGTTGTTACATAATAATTTTCATACCAAAGATAAAAATAGCAATATAAAAATAGATATACTGTATACATTTTTGCAAAAATAAAACAAAGAACCAATGGCCTAAAATATACACATTAGTGTACCAAAGACAAACAATAAGTGACGAAAAAGTATCATCCATCCATTTTCTGCTGCTTATCCCATAATCAATAAAATACTCAATAGTCAATAAAACCAAGTGCGAAGCGAATGGAGTGGAAGCGGCGATGGCGTGAAGGTAAAGATATTTTAACACTATAAAGGATTAAACAAAAAGCGTGCACGAGGGCGGAAGTACAAAAACTGGGCTATGAAACAAAAGACTAGGATAAAGGCTACAAACTAATTAGCAATCTTACTCTTGATTTTAATACCATTCAAAAATTACAGCGCTAAAATAAATACAAATAAACATAAATGTATATGTAAAATGAATATAAAAAACGGACAAAATAAAATAAATAAAGTCTGACAAATTTTATAGCCTTTATAATATATGTTTGGAAGTGCAAATGAAAATACAGCTTCAACACTTTTGCCATAGTTTTTTGAAACACTATTATAGTACAGGTGCTGTTCATATTATTAAAATATCACGAAAAAGTTGATTTATTTCAGTAATTATATTCAGAACGTGAAACTTACATATTATATCAATTCATTACACATATAGTGATATATTTAAAATGTTTATTTCTTTAAATTTTGATGATTAGTACTGACAATTACTGAAAATCCCAAATTCAGTATCTCAGAAAATTAGAATATTAGTTACGAGTAGTACCAAAAAATATTTTTTTGAAATGTGGGCCAACTGAAAAGTATGAACATGGAAAGTTTCAGCATGTACGGCAATCAATACTTAGTTGCAGCTCCTTTTGCCTGAATTGCTGCAGCAATACGGCCTGGCATGGAGTCCACCAGTCTGTTGCACTCCTCAGGTGTTATGAGAGCCCAGGTTGCATTAATAGTGGCCTTCAGCTCTTCAGCATTGTTGGGTCTGGCATCTCGCATCTTCCGCTTCACAATACCCCATCGGTTTTCTATGGGGTTAAGGTCAGGTGAGTTTGCAGGCCAGTCAAAAACAGGGATACCATGGTCCTTAAACCAGGTACTGGTAGATTTGGCACTGTGTGCAGGTGCCAAGTCATGTTGGAAAATGAAATCTTCACCTCCATAAAATTGGTCCGCGGCAGGCAGCATAAAGTGTTCTAAAACTTCCTGGTAGACTGCTGCATTGACCCTAGACCTCAGGAAACACAGTGGACCAACACCAGCAGATGACATGGCACCCCAGACCATTACCCATTGTGGAAATTTGACACTGGACTTCAGGCAACGTGGATTCTGTGCCTCGCCTGTCTTCCTCCAGACTCTGGGACCTTGATTTCCAAAGGAGATACAAAATGTACTTTCATCTGAAAACATAACTTTGGACCACTCAGCAGCAGTCCAGTCCTTTTTGTCTTGAGCCCAGGCGAGACGCTTTTGACGTTGTCTCTTATTCAAGAGTGGCTTTACACAAGGAATGCGACAGCTGAAGCCCATATCTTGCATACGTCGGTGCGTGGTGGTTCTTGAAGTACTGACTCCAGCTGCAGTCCACTCTTTGTGGATCTCCCCCACATTTTTGAATCGGTTTTGTTTGACAATCCTCTCCAGGGCGCGATTATCCCTCTTGCTTGTACACTTTTTTCTACCAAATCTTTGTCTTCCCTTTCTATTAATGTGCTTGGACACAGAGCTCTGGGAACATCCAACCTCTTTGGCAATGACCTTTTGTGTCTTGCCCTCCTTCTTTAAAGTATCAATGGTCATCTTTTGGACAGTTGTCAAGTCAGCAGTCTTCCCCATGATTGTGTGTCATACAGAATCAAAACGAGAGACCATTTAAAGGCTTTTCCAGGTGTTTTGAGTTAGTTATCTAACTAGAGTGTGGCACCAGGTTTCTTCAATATCTGACCTTTTCACCATATTTTAATTTTCTGAGATGTTGAATTTAGGGTTTTCATTGGTTGTCAGCTATAATCATCTCCGTTTTGGCAAAAAACACTTGAAATGTATCAGTCTGTTTGGAATGAATGTATACATTCTACAAGTTTGACTTTCTAAATGGAATTAATGAAATAAATCAACTTTTTCATGATATTTTAATAATATGGCCAGCACCTGTATATGTGCGGTAAGCACACACATATATATATATATATATATAAATATATATATATATATATATATATATATATATATATATATATATATATATATATATATATATATATATATATATATATATATATATATATACCATGAATTGATTAACGAGGATTCGGGTCTTACCATTTAGTGGTCAATTGTACGGAATATGTATTGAACTCTGAACTGTGCAATCTACTATTAACATTGCTGTATGTATACTTTTGACCCAGCAGATTTGGTCACATTTTCAGTAGACCCATAATAAATTCATAAAATAACCAAACGTCATGAATGTTTTTTGTGACCAACAAGTATGTGCTCCAATCACTCTATCACAAAAAACAAGAGTTGTAGAAATTATTGGAAACTCAAGACAGCCATGATATTAAGTTTTTTACAAATATATATATATGACGGATGGAAGGATGTATATATATATATATATATATATATATATATATATATATATATATATATATATATATATATATATATATATATATATATATATATATATATATATATATATATATATATTAGTGTCACGCCCAGGAAATCATGTTTTGTTTTGTTTTTTGGACATTCAGTTCTTGCTTTTGCACTTCCTTGTTTTCTTTGTTTCCATAGCAACTCATTAATTTTCACCTGGCCCTCATGTCACGCCCCTGTCCTCAGCCCTCACACCTGTTTTTTAATGATCATAGTTATTATTTAAACCACGGTTACCTGGTAGACAGTCTGGCAACTTCACATTCCATATTCCTCAACTCCTTTCATGCCAAAGACCATGCTGTTCATTTTGTCCACGCCACGTACGTTTTGTTATTCATGCCACAGTGCAAGTGTTTTTGTTTCATGTTTATAGTTTGTAGCCTTTATGCTAGTCATTTGTTTTTCATTAGTCAAGTTTGTTTTCTGCCATTTAGCGCCATTTGTTTGCTTTTTTGTAGTTTGTTGTCAAAATGTACTTACATTCACGTCTCGCTCGTGCCAGTTTCCCTTTGCATCGGAGAAACAAACAATCCCATAGTCCAAGTCATAGTCCAAATCTTACAATTAGAAGCATGAATATGCAAAATTAAATAAAAAAAAAAAAAACTTAAATATAAACATTCATCATTTCATCAAATGTAGTTTATATGAATAAATTACACCCTTAAGATGTTTGCTTTCCTTTTAAATGTTTGAGCTTTGAAAATATTCAATTTACAATTAAAGGCCTACTGAAACCCACTACTACCGACCACGCAGTCTGATAATTTATATATCAATGATGAAATATTAACATTGCAACACATGCCAATACGGCCTTTTTAGTTTACTAAATTGCAATTTTAAATTCCCCGGGAGTTTCTTGTTGAAAACGTTGCGTAATGATGACGTGTACGCGTGACGTCATGGACTGTTAGGAAATATTAGCGCTGCGCACACACACAGCTAAAAGTCGTCTGCTTTAACCGCATAATTACACAGTATTTTGGACATCTGTGTTGCTGAATCTTTTGCAATTTGTTCAATTAATATTGGAGAAGTCAAAGTAGAAAGATGGAGTTGGGAAGCTTTAGCCTTTAGCCACACAAACACACGGTGATTCCTTGTTTAAAATTCCCGGAGGTGAAGCTTGACTATGGATCGGAGTGGTCAAGCGAACATGGATCCCGACCAAATGTCAAACAGCAGTTTTCGGTGAGAAAATTGTGGTTAAAAAGTCGCCACTAACCGGAGATCAGCTGAGCTTGTGCCGTCCATACAGCTGCCGTCGTCTTCCATCAGACACTGGCCTCAAGACACCCGTGGACTCACCCTTCCGACTATCAGGTACTATTAAACTTACTAAAACACTAGCAACACAATAGAAAGATAAGGGATTTCCCAGAATTATCCTAGTAAATGTGTCTAAAAACATCGGAATCCGTCCCAATGCAGTCGCGTTTTTTTTTTTTTTTTGTAGTCCGTCGCTGTCAATATCCTCCAACACAAATCTTTCATTCTCGCTCAAATTAATAGGGAAATAGTCGTTTTCTCGGTCCGAATAGCTCTTTTAGTTGGAGGCTCCCATTAAAAACAATGTGAGGATGTGAGGAGCCCTCAACGGGTGACGTCATCGTCTGCGACTTCCGGTAAAGGCAAGGCTTTTCTCTTGGCGACCAAAAGCTGCGAACTTTATCGTGGATATTCTCTACTAAATCCTTTCAGCAAAAATATGGTAATATGGCAAAATGATCAAGTATGACACATAGAATGGACCTGCTATCCCCGTTTAAATAAGAAAATCTCATTTCAGTAGGCCTTTAATTATTCCTTTATACTTGTGTACCACTGTCAAGTCTGGAACCAGTTAACAGCTGTAAAGGAGGATTACTGTAATAGCTTTTCATAAATAAATACAAATAATTATACTTGGGGCCAACTTTAGCTCTGAGACCGCATGTTTATGGGTCCAAATCTATAAATAGACCCCTAGGGAAATTCAATGGCTCATATATTTGTATTTGACATCCTGTTCTATAAAGTGATAAAGATGACGTCATTGCATCCTTCTCCTCTCCTAATGAGGTGTGCAATGATCGATGATTGATCCTTAATTGATGGTTCTGGAGGAGGACGCCCCTTTTTAAAGGCCTACTGAAATGAGATGTTCTTATTTAAACGGGGATAGCAGGTCCATTCTATGTGTCATACTTGATCATTTCGCGATATTGCCATATTTTTGCTGAAAGGATTTAGTAGAGAACATCCATGATAAAGTTCGCAACTTTCGGTGCTAAGAGAAAAGCCTTGCCTGTACCGGAAGTCGCAGACAATGACGTCACTTGTTGATGGCTCCTCACATATTCACATTGATTTTAATGGGAGCCTCCAACAAAAACAGTGATTCGGACCGAGAAAACGACAATTTCCCCATTAATTTGAGCGAGGATGAAAGATTCGTGTTTGAGGATATTGATAGCCTCGGACTAGAAAAACAAACAAAAAAAAAACGCGATTGCATTAGGACGGATTCCGATTTTTTTAGACACATTTACTAGGATAATTCTGGGGAATCCATTATCTTTCTATTGTGTTGCTAGTGTTTTAGTGAGTTTAATATTACCTGATAGTCGGAGGTGTGTCTCCACGGGTGTCTTGACGCCAGTGTCTCAGGGGAGTCGACGTCAGCTATGGACGGCACAAGCTCAGCTTTTCTCCGGTAAGCGACTTTTTACCACAATTTTCTCACCGAAACCTGCTGGTTGACATTTGGTGGGGAACCTTGTTGGCTTGACCGCGCTCTGATCCATAGTAAAGTTTCACCTCCTGGAATTTTAAACAAGGAATCACCGTGTGTTTGTGTGGCTAAAGGCTAAAGCTTCCCAACTCCATCTTTCTACTTTGACTTCTCCATTATTAATTGAACAAATTGCAAAAGATTCAGCAACACAGATCTCCAAAATACTGTGTAATTATGCGGTTAAAGCAGACAACTTTTAGCTGTGTGTGTGTGCGTAGCGCTCATACTTCCTAAAAACCCGTGACGCCTTGCGTACACGTCATCATTACACGACGTTTTCAAGACGAAACTCCCGGGAAATTTAAAATTGCAATTTACTAAACTAAATAGGCTGTATTGGCATGTGTTGCAATGTTAATATTTCATCATTGATATATAAACTATCAGACTAAATTGAGATTTTCTTATTCAAACGGGGATTGCAGGTCCATTCTATGTGCCATACTTGATCATTTCGCGATATTGCCCTATTTTTGCTGAAAGGATTTGGTAGAGAAAATCGACAATAAAGTTTGCCACTTTTGGTACTTCCTGAAAAAGCCTCGCCTTTACCGGAAGTCGCAGACGATGACGTCGCAAGTGTGGGGGCTCCTCACATATTCACATTGATTTTAATGGGAGCCTCCAAAAAAAACAGTGATTCGGACCGAGAAAACGACAATTTCCCCATTAATTTGAGCGAGGATGAAAGATTCGTGTTTGAGGATATTGATAGCCTCGGACTAGAAAAACAAACAAAAAAAAAAGCGATTGCATTGGGACGGATTCTGATGTTTTTAGACACATTTACTAGGAGAATTCTGAGAAATCCCTTATCTTTCTATTGTGTTGCTAGTGTTTTAGTGAGTTTATTAGTACCTGATAGTCGGAGGGGTGTGTCCACGGTTGTCTTGACGCCATGTCTCACGGTTGTCAACGGCAGCTGTACGGACGACACAAGCTCAGCTGATATCCGGTAAGTGGCGACTTTTTAATCACAATTTTCTCACCGAAACCTGCTGGTTGACATTCCGTCGTGATCCATAGTAACGTTTCACCTCCAGGAATCTTAAACAAGGAATCACTGTGTGTTTGTGTGGCTAAAGGCTAAAGCTTCCCAACTCCATCTTTCTACTGTGACTTCTCCATTATTAATTGAACAAATTGCAAAAGATTCAGCAACACAGATGTCCAAAATACTGTGTAATTATGCGGTTAAAGCAGACGACTTTTAGCTGTGTGTGTGTGCGTAGCGCTCATACTTCCTAAAAATCTGTGACGTCTTGTGTACACGTCATCATTACACGACGTTTTCAAGACGAAACTCCCGGGAAATTTAAAATTGCAATTTAGTAAACTAAAAAGGCCGTATTGGCATGTGTTGCAATGTTTATATTTCATCATTGATATATAAACTATCAGACTGCGTGGTGGGTAATAGTGGGTTTCAGTGGGACTTTAAGACTGCAGCACGGCGGCAGTGACCACCTGCGTCCACTGGGGGAGGACCGAGCACCGCCAGCCCGACTGAACCACCGCTCGGATCACTCCACGCACACGGGGAAAGGATACAGGAGGATAGGTGTGTGTATGCCCACAGCTGCAGACAGATGCTCAGACTCCGCCA
Organism: Nerophis ophidion; assembly: GCF_033978795.1. Classification (NCBI taxonomy): domain Eukaryota; kingdom Metazoa; phylum Chordata; class Actinopteri; order Syngnathiformes; family Syngnathidae; genus Nerophis; species Nerophis ophidion. The sequence goes on from NC_084635.1 coordinate 10,813,982, forward strand.
TGCGAGGTGGACATTCGCATCCGGCGGGTGTGGAAGGTAAACTTTTTTCGCTCCACCTATGCCTTTTTTATATTTTTTAATTTTCGGGGGTGGGTAAATCTCCAAGCTGCGAGGCGCGATGGAGCGGAAACGAGCTAAAGTCGCGGCGGATCCTGTTGAATCAAGACGTCGAGACGCAGCCCGAGAAAAAGTCCGCCAGTGCGTCACGCACGTATAGTGGATGAGCGGGAGGGAGGGAGGGGGCGGGGGGTTTATTCCACGCATCTGTGAGTACGCCTTTTATTGATGCAATTAATACGCATAAATAAATCCTTTATGTCGTGTTCTCGCATCACGGGATTCGTTTTTGTTTTTTTTATGCCTCCTTTAAAATGGCAACCGGATCAAAAGACGCGCGCGGAGGACGGGAGCACCTGATCCAGGCGCGCGTAACGGCGCCGTGCGCCTCGGCCGGGGGAGTGACGTCATCGCAAATTCGGCTCCTGCACCTCTAAAGCGACAACCCCCCCTTCCACACCCCCCTCCCCCCATCACGTGACTTATAATGGAATTTGCGATGGTGGGCGCGGACGGCGGGTGTAACAGCCACCCGCCCTACGGGTACGCGCGCGCCCGGGAGCGGGAGAGGGCGCGGGCGGCAACCGCGGCGGCGGCGGCGGCGGCGGCAGCGGACGGCGCGGACGCAGCCGGGGGGTCCACCTCCTCCTCCTCCTCCTCATCCTCCACCTCCTCCTCCTCCTCCTCGGGCGCGCATCTCCTTAACAACCGCGCCGCCTCCTCCATCAGCAGCACCGCCTCCTCCTCCTCCTCCTCCTCCTCCCCGCCGCACCACCAGGACTCCGAGTTCCTCAGAGGGCGCAAACGGCAACGCGGCGCCGGACGCTGGAGACTCGGCGGGGACCTGCGCCACTCCGAACTGGCGCTGCTCGGCTCCGAGGAGGACGTCATGATCGAGGAGGAGGAGGAGGAGGAGGCGGATGGAAGTAAGACTTTCCCGCCCAACATGGACGCGGATGAGGACGACGACGATACGGTGTCCATCACCGATAAACGTCCCCAGTCCGGATACGAGAACCTCTTCAGCGAGTTGGGCTGCTGCGAGCGAGTCGTCATCAACGTGTCCGGGCTGAAGTTCGAAACCCAGCTGAAAACTCTCACCCAGTTCCCGGACACTTTGCTGGGGGACGCGGAGAAGCGCACCCGCTACTTCGACCCGCTGCGGAACGAGTACTTCTTCGACCGGAACCGGCCCAGCTTCGACGCCATTTTGTACTACTACCAGTCCGGGGGCCGCTTGAAAAGACCCGCCAACGTGCCCTTCGACGTCTTCTCCGAGGAGGTGAAGTTCTACCAACTCGGCGAGGAGGCCATGTTGAAGTTCCGCGAGGACGAGGGCTTCGTGAAGGAGGAGGAGAAGCCGCTGCCGGAGGACGAGTTCAAGCGGCAGATTTGGCTGCTCTTCGAGTACCCGGAGAGCTCCAGCCCGGCGCGGGGCATCGCGGTGGTATCGGTGCTCGTCATCGTCATCTCTATCGTCATCTTCTGCCTGGAGACGCTGCCGGAGTTCCGCGACGACAAGGAGTACCTGCGCCCGAACGCCACCGCCCAGCACGGCTTCACGCCCTTCAACGACCCCTTCTTCGTGGTGGAGACGGTGTGCATCGTCTGGTTCTCCTTCGAGATCGTCGTGCGCTTCTTCGCCTGCCCGAGCAAGGCGGACTTCTTCAAGAACATCATGAACACCATCGACATCGTCTCCATCCTGCCCTACTTCATCACGCTGGGCACGGACCTGGCGCAGCACCAGGGCAACGGGCAGCAGGCGATGAGCTTCGCCATCCTGAGGATCATCCGGCTGGTGAGGGTGTTCCGCATCTTCAAGCTGTCGCGCCACTCCAAGGGCCTCCAGATCCTGGGCCACACTTTGCGCGCCAGCATGCGCGAACTGGCGCTGCTCATCTTCTTCCTGGTCATCGGCGTCATCCTCTTCTCCAGCGCCGTCTACTTCGCCGAGGCGGACGAGCCCACATCGCAGTTCACCAGCATCCCCGACGCCTTCTGGTGGGCGGTGGTCACCATGACGACGGTGGGCTACGGGGACATGAAGCCCATCACCGTGGGCGGGAAGATCGTGGGCTCGCTGTGCGCCATCGCCGGCGTGCTGACCATCGCGCTGCCGGTGCCGGTGATCGTGTCCAACTTCAACTACTTCTACCACCGGGAGACCGACAACGAGGACCAGGCGCCGGTGGTCGAGAGCATGCCGCCCGGGTGCCCGCACTTCCCGGACTTTTTACGCAAATTCAAAGGCTCGCCGTCCGGCTCCTCGCTGGGGGACAAAGCGGAGTACATGGAGATGGAAGAGGGCGTCACGGAGTCCCTGTGCGGCCTGGACAAGAGTCCCAGTAAAGGGAACGGAACGGACATTAGCAGACGGAACAGTACTAACTCCAAATCGATTCAGACTGACGTGTGATTACAGTATTTTTTTTAATTATCATTATTATTCGTTTCCCTAAATAGAGACATTGTTAGAGACACCCAAAAAACGAGCTTTACGCACGGGTCGTGCAGAGTTCCGCCTCCTCCTCTCGCTCCCTCATGCAGTCAAGCAGGTCACCATGGTAACCAGGTCCAACAAACTCTAGATTCACCTTATTAAGACCAACATTTGCCGAATGGACATTAGCAGACGGAACAGTACTAACTCCAAAATATATTCAGACTGACGTGTGGTTACAATATTTTTTATTATTATTATTAGAGACATTGTTAGAGACACCCAAAAACGAGCTTTACGCACGGGTCATGCAGAGTTCCGCCTCCACGCAGTCAAGCAGGTCACCATGGTAACCAGGTCAAACAAGCCACACCATTAGGACCAACATATGCCGAATGGACATTAGCAGACGGAACAGTACTCATTCCAAAATATATTCAGACTGACGTGTGATTACAATATTTTTATTATTATTATTAGAGACATTGTTAGAGACACCCAAAACGAGCTTTACGCACGGGTCGTGCAGAGTTCCGCCTCCATGCAGTCAAAGCTTATAAAAAAAAAGCTTGGTCACCATGGTAACCAGGTCAAACAAGCCACACTATTAGGACCAACATGTGCCGAATGGACATTAGCAGACGGAACAGTACTAACTCCAAAATATATTCAGACTGACGTGTGATTACAATATTTTTTTTTATTATTATTAAAAACATTGTTTATTATTATTAAAAACATTGTTAGAGACACCCAAAAAACGAGCTTTACGCACGGGTCGTGCAGAGTTCCGCCTCCATGCAGTCAAAGCTTGGTCACCATGGTAACCAGGTCCAACAAACTCTAGAGCCACACTATTAGGACCAACATTTGCCGAATGGACATTAGCAGACGGAACAGTACTAACTCCAAATCGATTCAGACTGACGTGATTACAATATTTTTTATTACTATTAGAGACATTGTTAGAGACACCCAAAACGAGCTTTACGCACGGGTCGTGCAGAGTTCCGCCTCCATGCAGTCAAAGCTTGGTCACCATGGTAACCAGGTCAAACAAGCCACACTATTAGGACCAACATCTGCCGAATGGACATTAGCAGACGGAACAGTACTAACTCCAAATCGATTCAGACTGAAGTGATTTACAATTTATTTTTTATTATTATTAGACACATTGTTAGAGACACCCAAAAAACGAGCTTTACGCACGGTTCGTGCAGAGTTCCGCCTCCATGCAGTCAAGCAGGTCACAATGGTAACCAGGTCAAACAAACTCTAGAGCAGTGGTTCTTAACCTTGTTGGAGGTACCGAACAAGTATGCGTATTCACCGAAAAATAAAATGTTTTGTATTTTTTTGCAAATTTAAGACAAAGTAGTATGTTTTTGGTACCAATTTACTATGTAGGAACATATTCTAAGGAACAAACACTTAATTTAGAGTTATTTGGACACAAGGGGAACATATTCTAAGTAACAAAGACTTAATTTAGAGTTATTTGGACACTAGAGGAACATATTCTAAGTAACAAAGACTTAATTTAGAGTTATTTGGACACTAGGGGAACATATTCAAAATTGATTCAGAGTTATTTGGTTAGGGTTGGGGTTAGAAGGTTAGGGTTTGATTGATTGATTGATTGATTGATACTTTTATTAGTAGATTGTACAGTACAGTACATATTCCGTACAATTGACCACTAAATGGTAACACCCGAATACGTTTTTCAACTTGTTTAAGTCGGGGTCCACGTTAATCAATTCATGGTTAAAATAGCGCCATGCCTAATAAGGCATTAAGAAGTACTTAATAGTCAAGAGCCAATATGTTACTAATTTGCATGTTAATAAGCAACTAATTAATGGTGGATATGTTCCCCATACTAAAGTGTTACCATGTTTTTTTTACTGGTGCACAAAATGAACCGTGCATGAACATCACCTTGTTTAAACAACAAAACCAACACAGTGCATAAACTCACAACAAATGACACACCTGCAAATCAGTCAGCTGTTGCTGTATCCGTAATACGCCGATAGGGAGAAGTTTTTATTTGCACGATGAGTCGGGCCTGTTTTGACCTCCGCCGAACCCCTGAGCCCGACTCACCCAACCTTAGGGTTCGATCGAACCCAGGTTAAGAACCACTGCTCTGGAGCCACACTATTAGGACCAACATCTGCCGAATGGACATTACCAGACGGAACAGTACTAACTCCAAATCGATTCAGACTGACGTGTGATTATAATACTTTTTTATTATCATTATTATTGTTTCCCTAAATAGAGACATTGTTAGAAACACCCAAAAAACGAGCTTTGCGCACGCGTCCTGCAGAGTTCCGCCTCCATGCAGTCAAAGCTTGGTCACCATGGTAACCATGTCAAACAAACTCTAGAGCCACACTATTAGGACCAACATTTGCCAAATGGTTTATTCATTTGATTCATCTTAAATTGGTTTCTAAATTAGGCAAGAAAGTACGCACTGCACTGTGCACTTTATGAAATACATCTTGATGGGTAGTGCAATAAAGCCAAGTTTGAGCGAGGGAATATTTAGAGCGGTGGTTCTCAAACTTATTTTGGAAAAAAACAAACGTTGCTCTCCAAGTATCAACGTAATGTCCAACGTTAAAATACGGTAGCGCAGTAGGCCTAAGTACCGTATTTCCTTGAATTGCCGCCGGGGCGCTAATTAATTTAAAACCTTTTCTCACTCCTGTGCTTACCAAAGGCATGCGGTAAAAGTAAGCATGCGCTAATTATTTTAAAACCTTTTCTCACTCCAGCGCTTACCAAAGGCATGCGGTAAAAGTAAGCATGCGCTAATTATTTTAAAACCTCTTCTCACTCCGGCACTTACCAAAGGCATGCAGTAAAAATTTGAGTGTGATGTAAGCTTGGACCTTAAACCCTACTGAATAGCTCTTAATCTTCTTCCCTTTATGCAATTTCAAATTACCGGTATTGAAATCAGCCTCCTCCATTTTGAAAATGATGACAGGGGAAGTGTCACTCGTGACGTCACGAGTTTGACCAGGCGGTAATTCAAGGCAGGCGCATACTATACGCCCTGCGGCAATTCAAGGAAATACGATATTCATTAAAAACAAGGCAGATGTTTTATTTAACACGTGTTTTTAACAATTTTGGCCACACAGTTTGAACGGTAACACTGTGTTTGAATTTAGGAAGAAGAAAAAAAAACTACCTAAATTATGAACCAACTCTTCGGCGTACCTGTAGACCAGGGGTGTCAAACATACGGGCCGCGAACATGTTTAATATGGCCCGCGAGATGAGGTTGCTAAGTATAATATTGAGCCGAAATTTTTGAAACTGCTGTACTAAATGTGTCCACTAGATGTCGGAATAGCAATTCTTTGTATCTTTGTAGATAATGCTACATATGTAAAAAAATAAAAAATAAACCACATGATAGTGCACCAGTCGAGGAAAATGAGCACAACTAAATAACATCCTGTAATTTGATTTTTATATTATTTTTTTTATCTTGATAGATTGAAATTTAACACCCATAAGTCGACTGAAGAACATTAGTACATAATTTATTCAGAAAGTATAAATACAAACAAATAAAGATAGAATACTATTAACCGTAACATGGAAGTGGAAAAAAAACAAAACACATCAACAACAACATACATTTTTAAACAAAAAATACAATCTGAAGTTGTCTTTATTTTTAAATGATCGTGGCATGATTTTACCACTTGGGAGTAGTTTTTTCTCCATGTGACCCACGATCCAAAATTAGTTTGACACCCTTGCTGCAGTTTGAGAATCACTGGCTTAGAATACACACACTGAGGTACATTTTTGTCTTTTTAGGACACTGAATTTATTTAAGGGCATTTTTTGTGTTTGAATTTTTTTTACATCAAAGTATGCTGACAAAATGTCTGTGTTTAAAATAATGAAAAAAAAAAAAGGTTAAAATGTAAACATTCAGTGTGTAAAAAAACAGTATAAAAAAAAAATCAGTGCAGAAATAGTGGTTGCTTTAAAACTCAATACTCACTTCTGGTAAATTAAGAATGAAGCAATCATCCTGTCTCAGAAGCAGCCAATGAGGTGACAAGTTTGCAGTCATGTGACCCAGGGTCACAAAAAAACTTCAACAAATCTTTCCATCTTTTTTTTTACACTGGATTTTTATCAAACGCACCAATTTTGCTCACCAATTTTCAATCAGTGGGATTGTCAGCATAATTTGCTTAAAAAAAAATTCAGTTCACAAAATTCAGTGCCCAAAACAATCTTTGGGAATTAAGGCACACATTAACCTCTATATCATCAATACATTCATCTCAATAGATTACAATGTTGAACATAAGTCAGGCTATAAGAGAGCAAATTAAAGCGGGGGTCTCCAACCTTTAAACTGATTTTTGGTAGCGTAGTTAAAGAATATGTGCTTAAACCAGGGGTATCCAAAGTGTGGCTCGAGGGCCATTTGCAGCTCGCTGCTCGATTTTTTTTTGACCTGCAAAAAATTGTCTGAATCAAATGAAACATTCAAACAATAGTACGAATGTAAGAAATAAAGCAAAAAAAATAATTACTATATTGAGGAAAAAGCTAAAATGTTGATACGTATAGCTAATAATAATACACTTTGTCACTTATAACACAAATCTGACACAAAGTTTTGTCTTTACATATAGTGTTTGTTATGATTTTTTTAATAACATAAAAAACATTTAAACCCTTGGCTTAAACTTAGTATTTTTATAGCTCTACATGATGCCTTGATTTAATGACAAATTAGCTCAAAATAGCATACAACGATACTTTATGAGTGGAAACATGCTTTCTATTTAAAATACAATTTAATGGTTGCCACTCATAAAAATAGAACGCAAAATCTCAAATAGGGATTCGAAAAACTGCACTAGAAAGAAATTCATACTGAAATATAAGATGCAGATGAAAATACAAACCCCGTTTCCTTATAAGTTGGGAAATTGTGTTAGATGTAAATATAAACGGAATACAGTGATTTGCAAATCCTTTTCAACCCATATTCAATTGAATGCACTACAAAGACAAGATATTTGATGTTCAAACTCATAAATAAAAACTTTTTTTTGCAAATAATAATTAACTTCGAATTTCATGGCTGCGACACGTGCCAAAGTAGTTGGGAAAGGGCATGTTCACCACTGTGTTACATCACCTTTTCTTTTAACAACACTCAATAAACGTTTGGGAACTGAGGAAACTAATTGTTGAAGCTTTGAAAGTGGAATTCTTTCCCATTGTTTTATGTAGAGCTTCAGTCGTTCAGTCCGGGGTCCCCGCTGTCGTATTTTACGCTTCATAATGCGCCACACATTTTTGATGGGAGACAGGTCTAGACTGCAGGCGGGCCAGGAAAGTACCAGCACTCTTTTTTTTACGAAGCCACGCTGTTGTAACACGTGCTGAATGTGGCTTGGCATTGTCTTGCTGAAATAAGCAGGGGCGTCAATGAAAAACACGGCGCTTAGATAGCAGCATATGTTGTTCCAAAACCTGTATGTACCTTTCAGCATTAATGGTGCCTTCACAGATGTGTAAGTTACCCATGCCTTGGGCACTAATGCACCCCCATACCATCACAGATGCTGGCTTTTGAACTTTGCGTCGATAACAGTCTGGATGGTTCGCTTCCACTTTGGTCACGATGACACAATGTCGAATATTTCCAAAAACAATTAGAAATGTGCACTTGTCAGACCACAGAACACTTTTCCACTTTGCATCAGTCCATCTTAGATGATCTCGGGCCCAGAGAATCCTGCAGCGTTTCTGGATGTTGTTGATAAATGTCTTTCGCTTTGCATAGTAGAGCTTTAACTTGCACTTACAGATGTAGCGATGAACTGTATTCAGTGACAGTGGTTTTCTGAAGTGTTCCTGAGCCCATGTAGTGATATCCTCTCGAGATTGATGTTGGTTTTTGATACAGTGCCGTCTGAGGGATTGAAGGTCACGGTCATTCAATGTTGGTTTCCGGCCTTGCCGCTTACGTGGAGTGGTTTCTCCAGATTCTCTGAACTTTTTGATGATATTATGGACCGTAGATGTTGAAATCCCTACATTTCTTGCAATTGCACTTTGAGAAACGTTGTGCTTAAACTGTTTGACTATTTGCTCACGCAGTTGTGGACAAAGAGGTGTACCTCGCCCCATCACTTCTTGTGAAAGACTGAGCATTTTTTGGGAAGCTGTTTTTATAGCCAATCATGGCACCCACCTGTTCCCAATTAGCCTGCACACCTGTGGGATGTTCCAAATAAGTGTTTGATGAGCATTCCTCAACTTTATCAGTATTTTTTGCCACCTTTCCCAACTTCTTTGTCACGTGTTGCTAGCATCAAATTAAACTGAAGTTAATGATTATTTGCAGACAAAAAACATGTTTATCAGTTTGAACATCAAATATCTTGTCTTTGTAGCGCATTCAATTGAATATGGGTTGAAAAGGATTTGCAAATCATTGTATTTTGTTTATATTTACATCTAACACAATTTCCCAACTCATATGGAAACGGGGTTTGTATTTTTTGAATACAAATTGGTGAGATGTGGATACCAAGATTTTGTTAATTGTCAGGCTAGACAAGCTTTGAAATAATTTATGAAAATACACATTACAGAAACAAGTAGACATGTAATTTTGGAAAAAAGAAAAGGCGTGAGACCCCTGAATTAAAGCCTCATCAAGAAAAAACAGCTAAAAACCATTTGTTTCCCACTTTGCGACGTTTTAGCCGTTAACTATACAAAACGATTAAGAAAGGCCATTTTTGAAACACTCTGTTTATGGTGAAACGGATGCACTTTTTGATTTTCACAGCTAGTCTTCAAATGCACCTTACCCTGGAAAGGAAAGAACAAAAACCACCTCAATGTCGTCTTCTTAGAGCGCCGCCGCCTGTATGAAGTGACGCTGGTGGCGAGTGCAGCACATTTTAACTAACGGTCATCACAACAAAGCAGGGCTAGAATGAATGGTGTCGTACTCTAGGCCTCCACGTCAGAACCAAGCACAGGAGTCACCATATTCGGACAAACGTGTCCCTGCGGCTTTTTTTTTTTTTACCGGACAGGACGTCAGTGTCCCTATTAAGTCACCACCAAACCGAAATATCCCTTTATGAAAAATGGAACACTGAAGCAAAAGAAAAAAATAGACTCCTTATGAGGAGGTTGTACAAGCAACTTCCTCGATAGATGGACTATATATTTCCTTTTTTTTTTTTGCTCAAGAGGACTACGATGACCTCTGCGCTCATGTGGATGTGGACGTCTTCCAAGGTAAATATGATTTCCCTTGACAGCCACTGTTTGTTTATCTGTGAAGGAGAAACGCCGCTAACTTAATTTCACCTCCGTGTATGCATCAGCCTCCACGTGCCTTGTAGTAATCGCCCATCTTCATTCAGCATCTATTCTTAATGCTTGAATGTCTCTGCTGCCGAGGATTGATGCGCGATTACCCATGCGGAAGCGGCATAACACTGCCCGGAAAGACATTCATCCGAGTCTTTGGCTGTAGATAGAGACACAGGTTTCTTATCCGATGGTGTTTAAAAACACATTACAGTTGGAAGGGGATTCATACGGCCCCGTTCGTCGCAGTTTACCTGACACATGAAACGTGACAAGATCCACTTGAGCGGCCAGATGGCAGCAGAGTTTTGAAAATCCCCAAATGTGTTTTGTTGCAATTTTTAAAGGCCAATGAAATGAGATTTTCTTATTTAAACGAGGATAGCAGGTCCATTCTATGTGTCATACTTGATCATTTCGCGATATTTTTGCTGAAAGGATTTAGTAGAGAACATCGACGATAAAGTTCGCAACGTTTGGTCGCTAATAAAAAAGCTTTGCCTTTACCGGAAGTATAGACAATGTGCGCGTGATGTCACGGGTTGTAGGGCTCCTCACACCCTCACATGGCAGTTTTTTGGTAACTTTTCAGTTTTGTAAATTCTCCAAAACGTCCCCGTAGAGTTTAGCTGATTGGTGAGCTAGCTTTCGCAGCTCGTAAGTCCATGACGATGACTTCTGTTTTGTTTGATCAGCCGTTTTACTGCCGTGTTACAGACAATTAGAAAACAATTACGGTATTTAAAAAAACATTTACAAAATCTGTCTAAATGACGCATATCACAATGCACAATATATATCTGCGGCTAATATATGTAAAAAAAATGTTCTTCTAAAACATATGGCCCAGGTTTTATCCAGCCTGCGGGATGAGTTTGCTAAGTCTAAAAATGAGCCGAAATTTTTTGAATGAAAGAAACTGCTGTTCTAAATGTGTCCACCAGATGTCGCAGTGGCAATTCTTTGTATCTTTGTAGATGATTCTACATATGTAAAACAAAATAATCCAGTGCAGCAGTCGAGGAAAATGATTTTGATAATATTTTTTAATCTTGATGGATTGAAAATGAACACCAATGAGTTGATTGATGAACATTATCACATCACTTATTCAGAAAGTATAAATAACGACAAATAAAGATAGAATACTATTAACTGCAACATGTAAGTGTAAAAAAAAAACCCAAAATCATTATGATTTGTACATTTTCAGAATGTGCTTGTTTTATTTTTAAACAAAGAAAACAATCTAAAGTCGTCTGTATTTATGTCAAGACATGGGCTGTGATGGTTGTTTTCCCGGAAGGTAAAGGAAAGTTGGAGCGGGCGAGGCGTGAAGGTAATGACATCTTTTATTTTAACACTACTACAAAAAAAAAAAGCAAACAAAACTTGCACAACGGCAGAAACTATGAACAATAAACAAAAACTTACTTGGCATGGAACTATGAAACAAGCAGCGTGAATCGTAAACATGGCATGAAGCAGAGTGGAGGCAAAGTCGCCAGGCTGACTTCCTGGCAACTTTCGCTTTAAATAATAGACATGATTAGTGACAGGTGTGCGAGTGCAAAACGTGAGACAGGTGCGTGACATGAGGACAGGTGAAAACTAATGGGTAGTCATGGAAACAAAGGAAGTGCAAAAACAGGAAACAATGGAGTCTTAAGCAAAACAGAACATAACTAAACAGAACACGATCACAAGACATGACAATTTTCATGTTATCGTGCTGTGATAAGTACATGCCCCCCCCCCATCTAAAATGAGTTTGACACCCCTGACTTTGTGGGGGCAATTTTTATACCAGTGCGCTCGACTGTCTGTACAATAACGGTAATTTAGGGAAGCGGCTCCACACTGTGTATGGAGACACGTATATAGCTGCCAACCGTGTGTTCGCCAGAAAAGATCAGCATTAAAAGGCATTAATTGACATGTACTTTTTCACAAAAATCGGTCGATATCGATCGGCGCAGCTCTAGTCGGAAGTTGTGGGTTCGAATCCCTATTGGAACATTTCTGTGTAGAGTTGGCGGGATAGCTCGGTTGGTAGAGCGGCCGTGCCAGCAACTTGAGGGTTGCAGGTTCGATTCCTGCTTCCGCCATCCTAGTCACTGCCGTCGTGTCCTTGGCAGGACACTTTACCCACCTGCTCCCAGTGCCACCCACACTGGTTTGAATGTAACTTAGATATTGGGTTTCACTATGTAAAGCGCTTTGAGTCACTAGAGAAAAGCGCTATATAAATATACTTCACTTCACTTCACTACCAATTTCAATCAATCAATCAATCAATGTTTATTTATATAGCCCCAAATCACAAATGTCTCAAAGGACTGCACAAATCATTACGACTACAACATCCTCGGAAGAACCCACAAAAGGGCAAGGAAAACTCACACCCAGTGGGCAGGGAGAATTCACATCCAGTGGGACGCCAGTGACAATGCTGACTATGAGAAACCTTGGAGAGGACCTCAGATGTGGGCAACCCCCCCTCTCTAGGGGACCGAAAGCAATGGATGTCGAGCGGGTCTAACATGATACTGTGAAAGTTCAATCCATAGTGGCTCCAACACAGCTGCGAGAGTTCAGTTCAAGCGAATCCAAGACAGCAGCGAGAGTCCCGTCCACAGGAAACCATCTCAAGCGGATCAGCAGCGTAGAGATGTCCCCAACCGATACAGGCGAGCGGTCCATCCTGGGTCCCGACGAGCGGTCCATCCTGGGTCTCGACTCTGGACAGTATTCCACAGTATTCTCCCCCAAAAACATGCATGTTAGGTCACTGGAAACTATAAATGAGCAACATGTGTATGTAAGCAAGGATGGTCGACCCTCCATCGATCTGTACTGCTTATCTTGATGTCGTCGTGGCTTGTGCAGCCCTTTGAGACACTTGTGATTTAGGGCTATGTAAGTGCACATTGATTGATTGATCTTTGTTAGGGTCAAGGGTGACTACAGTCTATTCCAACTGGTCCAGTCTAAGTACACAATATTCACACATATGTACAATTTAGAGCAGTGGTTCTTAACATGGGTTCGATCGAACCCCAGGGGTTCGGTGAGTCGGCCTCAGGGGTTCGGCAGAGCCTCCATCGCGGAGGTCAGGACACACCTGACTCATTGTGTAAATACAAACTTTTCCCTATCGGCGTATTATGGATACCCCCCAAAAAAATGTTCCCTCTAATTTTCCATCTGTGTGATTTGTTGTGAGTGAAGTGAAGTGAATTATATTTATATAGCGCTTTTTCTCTAGTGACTCAAAGCGCTTTACATAGTGAAACCCAATATCTAAGTTACATTCAAACCAGTGTGGGTGGCACTGGGAGCAGGTGGGTAAAGTGTCTTGCCCAAGGACACAACGGCAGTGACTAGGATGGCGGATGCGGGAATCGAACCTGCAACCCTCAAGTTGCTGGCACGGCCGCTCTACCAACCGAGCTAAACCGCCCCGAGTTCATGCACTGTGTTGGTTTGTTTTTTTAACAAGGTGACGTTAATGCACAGTTCATTTTGTGCCCCAGTAAAAAAAACAGATAACTTTATCTTGAATTTGAAAAAAAAACACAAATTTTATTTTTTGCTAAAGAAGGGTTCGGGGAATGCCTATATCAGACCTGGGCAAATTAAGGCCCGGGGGCCACACGCGGCCCGTTAAGCTTTTCAATCTGGCCCGCCGGACATTCCTAAATAATTTTTTTTAGATCTTTAAGATGGAAAATGTAGCTGCCATTATGATGTGCACTCATGTTTTCTAATGACCGTAAGTCTTCAACTATACTAAGTATTTCAATGGTTGAAATCTGCAATTTTGAATGATATTTTAGTGAGTAGTTTTGTCCCGATGCCAACATTATTTCGATACTCTTCTAAATAAAAGGGACCCGAAAAAAATGCATTATTAGCTTTATTTTTACAAAAGATCTTAGGGTGTGGCGGACCGGTACTTTTCAGAGGGTACCAAATATGATTCATTACTAGCGCGGTACTATAATAATACCCGTATATCGTACAACCCTACTAGTGACTATGATAATCTACGTCACAGCAGCTCAGACGAGGCACCAAGCAGTGTGGGTTGGGAGCGTTTCCACAGAGGGTTTCCCGAGCCTGAAATGTGGGTGTCCGGGACAGATGCAAAAGGAGATTTTTACATGAAAGTTCTAAAGTTTAGTGATTTATCAGATATATCAGATTGTAGATGTTTTTTTACCCTTTGCGTCCATATTTCGCTCTTGCATTTTTGTTGCATTTGGCTTGATTGTAAAATATTTCAATGGAGAGGGGGTGTGACGTTCATATGTTGCCAATATTCAAGGTTTTATCGTTCATAGAAAAAATGTAGTGAAGTGAATTATATTTATATAGCGCTTTTTCTCAAGTGACTCAAAGCGCTTTACATAGTGAAACCCAATATCTAAGTTACATTTAAACCAGTGTGGGTGGCACTGGGAGCAGGAGGGTAAAGTGTCTTGCCCAAGGACACAACGGCAGTAACTAGGATGGCACAAGCGGGAATCGAACCTGCAACCCTCAAGTTGCTGACACGGTCACTCTACCAACCGAGCTATGTAAATTCCATTCCGCTTTTAAGGCGGTCTGTCAGAACATTTTTAGCATTCAATCAGACTTTATTGTGAGGTTTTATATTAGTTTCCCCAAAAATAGATACACCGGCCCCCAGACACATTTTTTTCTCAAAATTTGGCCCCCGAGTCAAAATAATTACCCAGGCCTGGCCTATATGGAAGTGGTGGGGTTCGGTACCTCCAACAAGGTTAAGAACCACTGATTTAGAGCAAAGGTCTCAAACTCACTTTACCTGGGGGCCACTGGATGCAGAGTCTGGGCCGCAAGAAAATATTTCTCAAAATGTGTTTTGCATACTCCTCAGCATGTTTAGTTATATAATGAAGTTTCAAATTGTATCTCTTGTGCACCGCAACTTTCTTTATGCAAATAAGACACTTCGGGCTGCCCCTGTGCTCAATGAAGAAATTTTGCATCTCCAACTTTTCCTGGAATTGTCTTCGCTCATCAATAACCTTTCTCTTCACTGCAGGCTTTGAAAAAGACTTGTTTGGGGTTGTGGAATATATTTGTATTTAGCCGATGCACGGAGAATCATGTAATTTCCGCAATGTGTCGTTCCGCTTTTCCTCCCTACAGCAACACGGCTGTCGGCAGATAATAGCCGGCAAAGTACCTGGATAGCGAGCACAAAAAAGTGATGGCTCCCGGAGTGTTATCCGGCGTCATATAGAAATATATATAGTAGGGGTGTGGGAAAAAAATCGATTCAAATTGTTGTAATCGATTCTCATTTTTATAAAAATCTATTTTTTTATTTTTTTTATATCAATCTAACAAAACAATACACAGCAATACCATAACAATGCAATCCAATTCCAAAACCAAACCTGACCCAGCAACACTCAGAACTGCAATAAACAGAGCAATTGAGAGAAGACACAAACACGACACAGAACAAACCAAAAGTAGTGAAACAAAAATGAATATTATCAACAACAGTATCAATATTAGTTATAATTTCAGCATAGCAGTGATTAAAATTCCCTCATTGACATTATCATTAGACATTTATAAAAAATAAAAAAAAAGAACAATAGTGTCACAGTGGCTTACACTTGCATCGCATCTCATAAGCTTGACAACACACTGTGTCTAATATTTTCACAAGGATAAAATAAGTCATATTTTTGGTTTGTTTAATAGTTAAAACTAATTTACATTATTGCAATCAGTTGATAAAACATTGTCCTTTACAATTATAAAAGCTTTTTAAAAAATATACTACTCTGCCTGCATGTCAGCAGACTGGGGTAGATCCTGCTGCAATCCTTTGTATTGAATGAATAGAGAATCCTTTTAAATCGGGAAAAAAAATCGTTTTTGAATCGAGAATCGTGTTGAATCGAAAATCTTTTTTTATTTTGAATCGAATCGTGACCCCAAGATTCGATATTGAATCGAATCGTGGGACACCCAAAGATTCGCAGCCCTAATATGTAGTGTTCATGGTGTGAGGCAGTGCAAATTAAACAATTAAAAAAAACAAATAATGGTTTAAATTGGTCCAGGTTATCGGGGACTGTTATTACTGACGGACAAGTTCCAAAGACATGCACTTGGGGATAGGTTGATTGGCAACACTAAATTGGCCCTAGTGTGTGAATGTGAGCGTGAATGTTGTCTGTCTATCTGTGTTGGCCCTGCGATTAGGTGGCGACTTGTCCAGGGTGTACCCCGCCTTCCGCCCGATTGTAGCTGAGATAGGCGCAAGCGCCCCCCGCAACCCCAAAAATGGAATAAGCGGTAGAAAATGGATGGAAGTGTGTGACTGCCGCCAGGCACGTAAGAAAAACCGAGTCTCCATGGCATCGTCTCCGTCGCTTTCACTCATTCGCCGCTTTTCCACTAATGCAGGGGTAGGCAACCCAGTACGTTGAAAGAGCCATTTTGGACCCAACTAACAATGCTGTCAAGCGGCATTCATATATAACTTGCGGGCCGCACTAACATTAAACTTTCATAGTAAAGTGGGGGCCGCAAAATAATGTCTTGCGGGCCGCAATTGGCCCACGTATCGCGTGTCTGTGACCCCTGATTTAGAGTCTCCAGTGATCCTAAGAAGCATGCTTTGGAAAAGACTGGGAGACCATGCAAAATCAACACAGAGATGCTCCATGGGAGATTTGAACCCACATCTCGTCCAGACTTGACATACGTACCGGTACTAACCACTATGTCACTGGAGTTGTCACCTTATATTACCTTCGTGCAAAAGTCAGGGAAGCACTATGTTAATGATAATGGTCCTGGCTCTCCTAAAAAAAATCCCTATGTGGGGTTTCAATTCCCTGCCTAATAAAGACATTTTATAGTGACTAAACCAAGGCACTGCTCAGCTGTATTCATGGATAATATTCAGCATATTTACTGTATGTCTTCTACTGAGTTTCTAACTTACTTTTGTAATGTGATAGTGTCCAAAGTACAGAATTCTTGACTCACAATTTTGTCAGGCTTACCACTGACAGTTTGTTTGTGTTTTGGCTCCAAAAAGGTTAAAAAACAGTGCTCTACCATAACGGTGTGAGGATACATTTGTGGTAAAAATTTGGCCCATGGACCATTGGCACATTTTCACCTCGGCCCTTGGAGGCAAAACCTTTGAGCACCCCTGTACTAGAACAACCCCGGCCTGGCACACCACTTTGTTCCTCACACTTTATCGCTTACATAATGTGGCTTATGGCAAGAAGAGGCGCAATCCAAAACATTTGTCAAGCAAAGTGTGTGGGTCAGGCATATTTTGAGAGGCGAGTGTGAAAAACAGGCTGCATCGTCTCCAGCCACGCGACGGAGCTGAATGTCTGTTGTGGTGTCACATGCACGGACAGTGTTTGTGAGACCATATGGCCGGGGCCATGTGACAAACTGACTTATTTATAGTTATTCCTCAGAAGGTTTCCCATGTCTGTCAAAGGACGTACAAGGTGGCATGGGAGTCTTTTCATAGTTTTTTCCAATCAACACAGAGGATGCCAAACATGCACTAGTGTCCAAACTTTTTGACTCGGGGGCCGCATTGGGCTAAAAAAAGATGGTCGGGGGCTTTCGGCCTTTCACGTCTTTCCCTTTCCGGTGCGTTCTAAATAGAAAAAATCTGCTAGTATGAGGTGGCTAACAATGGAGATACAATCTACTCCGCCAATAAAGCCCTCTAAAAAATACGGAAAAAGTAACAAATGTCACAATGAACCCCACATGAGCCGACCATTATCATTAGCTTACAGCTAAAGACAAAGACAAAACTTTGTTTTTCCAAAGCATGACCGGGGAGCAGTTGGAGCGCCTCTGTGCTTGTCAGCGCCATATTAAATTTGTGGGATCTAAGCTGAGAATGTCGTTGTGGCTTGTGAAGCCCTTTGATACACTTGTGACTAAGGGCTATATAAATAAACATTGGTATATATATATATATATATATATATATATATATATATATATATATATATATATATATATATATATATATATATATATATATATATTTATATTTATTTATATATATTTATTTATATATATATAAATATATATGTGTGTATGTATATATATATATATATATGTATATGTATGTGTGTATGTATATATATGTATGTATGTATATATATATATATATATGTATGTATGTATTTATGTATGTATATATATATATACTGTATATGTATGTATATATATATATATATACATTTTCTACCGCTTATTCCCTTTGGGGTCGCAGGGGGCGCTGGTGTCTATCTCAGCTACAATCGGGCGGAAGGCGGAGTACACCCTGGACAAGTCCCCATCTAATCGCAGGGCCAACATATATATATATATATATATATATGTATATATATATATATATATATATATATATATGTGTGCGTGTGTGTGTGTATGTATGTATATATATATAGTATACACACACACATAGCCTACACATATATATATATATATATATATATATATATATATATATATATATATATTCTCATTCAATGGGTTTTCTTTATTTACATGACTATTTACATTGTAGATTGTCACTGAAGTCATCAAAACTTTGAATGATCACATGTGGAGTTGTGTACTTAAAAAGAAAAGGTGAAATAACTAAAAACATATGTTTTATTTTAGTTTCTTTAACATAGCCACCATTTGCTCTAATAACTGCTTTGCACACTCCTGGCATTCTCTCGATGAGCTTCAAGAGGTAGTCACCTGACATGGTTTTCAATTCACAGGTGTCATAGTTTTGATACTTTCAGTGAAGTGAAGTGAATTATGTTTATATAGCGCTTTTCTCAAGTGACTCAAAGCGCCTTACATAGTGACACCCAATATCTAAGTTACATTTAAACCAGTGTGGGTGGCACTGGGAGCAGTTGGGTAAAGTGTCTTGCCTAAGGACACAACGGCAGTAACTAGGATGGCACAAGCGGGAATCGAACCTGCAACCCTCAAGTTGCTGACACGGCCACTCTACCAACCCAGCTATGCCGCCCCAGTGACAATCTACATTGTAAATAGTCATGAAATTATATATATATATATATATATATATATATATATATATATAATTAATAATCATAATTCGATATTAAGAGTATATGAAAATTCAACTCCTCCCCTGTTTACTTCAGTGACGACCTCTTTAAAGCTTTGTAATCAATCAGAAATATCAAGCCGCTAAAACGTGTCAACCATTGACTAATGTAGAGAGTGGTTTGCATTTTTTCCTATCATGCATGGTCGTGGATTTAAATGGTTGTTATTTTGAAATATGTTATATCATCCACCAAGTTATTTGAGCAGGTTGTGTTACGTTTCATCTTGTGTGTTGACTTCCTGTGTTGGCTGCAGTTTATTTGCAGGGAGAAATGTTGTTTGGATTGGGTCATATAAGTATATGTTGTGCTGTGTAAATTTTAAAGTACAATTTATGGCCATTGACCTGATGTACTCACGTTGTCCACAAGTTGGTGGCAAATTTGAAACAGTTAGACCAGTGTTCTTAACCTTCGCGGCCCAACAAGAGGGCCACCAAAAAATATCTGTTTCTTAGCTTTGGTCCAGATAGGCCCCGGCAGCGCTCGGATGTGGTTCACTTTTGCACCACTAGTGGCAGTAATGACAACATCAAATAAACAGAAGAAGTCTGGAGCTAAAGTTATAAAGAATTTTTTTACGCACAAAAAATATGACTACGATGGTAAAGCTGTATTTTTATTTCCATCCATTTCCTACCGCTTATTCCCTTTTGGGGTCGCGGGGGGCGCTGGCGCCTATCTCAGCTACAATCGGGCGGAAGGCGGGGTACACCCTGGACAAGTCGCCACCTCATCGCAGATTTTTATTTCCACTTAAATTTTATTTACAGTTTATTTGAGTAAACATATTTATCATTTATTTAGTCAGAATTGTTTTGTATGTAAGTGTATTTTTCATCAGCATTTAATGAGTGCCTTCTTTTGCAGTATATTTGATTACTATTTATTTTTTTGTAATCAGCCTGACCTTGATAATAATATTTGTGATTAACACAAGCTTTCTTATCATTTGACAATTGGGTTTGATTAATTATTGAATTATTGAAAAACATAATATACACTGGGTCCTTGTGTAGTGAAAACGTTGAGCCTCAAAATCAAAAAGGTTGAGGACCCCTGAATCAGATATTTAAAAGGTTTCCTGACGTGGTTGGATGGATTCTCTGCTTTTTACTTATCATAGTTAGGTACAAAAATTCACGATTCGTGCAGAATCGATCCACGATAAAGTATCGATATGGTGAAATATCGCAATATTAAACCCACTGATTGTCATGTCTGTGTGATCATGTTTTGTTTTAGTCATGTTCTGTTTGTTTTTTGGCCACTCAGTTCCTGTTTTTGCACTTCCTGGTTTGTTTTGTTACCATGACTACCCATGATTTTTTTCCTGTTTCACGTTTTGCACTCGCACACCTGTTTTCACTAATCACCACAGTATTATTTAAGCCACAGTTGCAATGTAGTCAGGCTGGCAACATCAACTTCTACCACCATCTATCACCTGCTACGCACCTTGTAATGAACCATGCCAATGATCCATGTCCCCTTCTCGTTCCGTTCCAAGTAAGCTTTTCGTTATTTATGCCATAGTGCAAGTTTTTGTTTTATGTTCATAGTTTTGCCTTAGTGCAAGTTTTTGTTTTATGTTCATAGTTTTGCCTTAGTGCAACTTTTGTTTTCACTGCCAATTTTTTGTACCTCCTCGTGAGCGCCTTTTGTTTTTAGTAGCTGTAGTGTTAAAGGCCGACTGAAACCCACTACGTCCGACCACGCAGTCGGATTTATATATCAATGATGAAATATTAACATTGCAACACATGCCTTTTCAGTTTACTAAATTGCAATTTTAAATTTCGCGCGAAGTATCCTGTTGAAAACGTCGGTATGATGACGCGTGAGTTTGACGTCTCGGGTTTGTAGCGGACATTTTTTTCCAGCCCGATCCAAGCTATAAGTAGTCTGCTTTAATCGCATAACTACACAGTATTCTGGACATCTGTGTTGTTGAATCTTTTGCAATTTGTTCAATTAATAATGGAGGAGTCAAAGAAGAGAGATGTAGGTGTTAAGCGGTGTATTGCAGCTGCCTTTAGCAACACAAACACAGCCGGGTTTTCCTTGTTTACATTCCCGAAGGTGAAGCTTTACTATGGAACAAAACGGTCAAGCGAACATGGTTCCTGACGACATGTCAACCGGCAGGTTTCGGTGAGAAAATTGTGGTAATAAGTCAGCTCTTACCGTAGACATGAGTGGAGCTTGCGTCCTCCTGCAGCTGCGGAGTCTCTTACCCCCTCCCTCTGGAGACACTGGCGGTCACCACACCCCTCCGACTTTCAGGTACCATATAATCTCACTAAAACACTAGTAACACAATAAGCATATAAGGGATTTTCCAGAATTATCCTAATAAATGTGTTTAATAACATCTGAATCACTCCCACTGGCCTCGTTTTTTTTTTTTTTCCTAGTCCTTCACTCTCACTTTCCTCATCCACGAATCTTTCATCCTCGCTGAAATCAATGGGGAAATCGTCGCTTTCTCGGTCCGAATCGCCCTCGCTGCTGGTGGCTATGATTATAAATAATGTGAGGATGTGAGGAGCTCCACAACCCGTGACGTCACGCGCACATCGTCTGCTACTTCTGGTACAGGCAAGGCTTTTTTATTAGCGACCAAAAGTTGCGAACTTTATCGTGGATGTTCTCTACTAAATCCTTTCAGCAAAAATATGGCAATATCGCGAAATGATCAAGTATGACACATAGAATGGACCTGCTATCCCCGTTTAAATAAGAAAATCTCATTTCAGTAGGCCTTTAACATAAAAGATGTCTCTACCTTCACGCCATCTCCGGTCCAAGTTCACTTGCATCTCGGGAAAACAACCACCTCATAGTCCACGTATTGACACTGATAAGATGATCAATGCAATCTCACAGCGTATTGATACGTCTGCCAATAGGTTATGTAATCAATGCCGTTTGTCTGTCCTTCAGTTATTTACTTTGTTCTCAGATCTGGCTCGCCACATCATTTAATTATTTCAATTGCCTCGCCATATCATTAATGTGGTATTAGAATCGGCAGCATGAAACCCCGGTCGGAAAATCCCTAATTACAAATATTATGAAGTACTTTATGTCAGGGATTTTGGCTGACTGATCTATGAGAGACACAACTTCTCTTACGTTCTTTGTCCGGTCTTATTGGATTTATTGAACTTTTTATAGCAGAGCCAGCAACCGCGGTGATATATCGTCCCATAACCGTTAAATTTCATGTTCTTGACGCCAATAAAAAAGCTTGCGGTTTATTATATTTTCTTTATTTTGACCCTTTTCCCACAAAGTCTCAATGGAGTTCCAAGCTGTTCAGTCGAAAAGCTATTTCCCATCCGAATAGTTTTATAAAGCAGTTAAATCCTGGAGTTACGACAACAAGGACAACGCTGAAAACTATCCCCCCCCCCCCGACGTTGTGAATTCTAGCTTTATGCACACAGGTCTATGAACGTGCAGTAGCTGGCAATAAACCTGCAAAACAAAACAAAAATATTACAAACACTTCTTTAGTTGTCCATCGATCCTGTTAAAAGCCTGCAGCTTCCACACCGACGCTTCTCCCGATGCATCATGTTACTTATAATAAAGTGCGATCAATAAACGCAACACTTAGTCACTGACTTAGACCTAGATTCCCCATTAGAAACTCCTATACCTAAAATCAACAGAAATTTTGCAAAAACTCTTTCAAAGCAAAATTTTCGCAAAAAATGCTATTTTTGCCTCTGAGCTGTAATTTGACCCCCTTAAAAAACTTCAAAACTCACCAAACTTGGCAGACACATCAGGACTGGCAGAAATTTCGATCTAATGAAAAAAAATAAAAATAAAAGTCCAAATTGCGCTCTAGCGCAATTTTTGAATAAAACACAGAAAAAACTGCTTCCAGGAAGAAAACACAGACAAAACTGCTTGTAACTTCCGGTAGGAATGCCGGAAAGACATGAAACAAAAACTTCTATGTAGGTCTCACTTAGACCTACATTTCGATAATTGACATCCTTCGGCAAAAATCAACAGGAAGTTAAAAATTGCCCTTTCAAAATAAAAGTTTTGTGAAAACCCGTCACCTTTTTTCAAAAGTTATCTCCTCTAAGCGAGTTTGTCGTTTCGGCTTCAAACTCGCACAGGGGAGAGTTTGAACCCTTCTGATTAAAATTATAGATCAAAGTTTTGATAAGTTCACAGGTTTTGATTTTACTCGCATTCAAAAAACCCCTGCGCAAATTTTCCTAAAAAATGACGTTTTTGCCTCTTTGACCTGTAATTTGACCCACTTAAAATGCTTCAAAGTGCAAGTTAAAGCTCTGTTATGCAGACCGAAAGCAATTTATCAACAACATCCAGAATCGCCGATCTGTAATTTCAGCCCCTTAACATGCTTCAAAACTCACCAAATTTTACACACATATCAGGACCGGCAAAAACTGCCATCTAATAAAAAACCAAACCCCAAAAATCAAAATTGCGCTTAGCGCCCCCTAGGAAAAAATACAGACAAAACTGCATGTAACTTCTGTTAGAAATGTCGTAGAGACATGGAATAAAAACCTCTATGTAGGTCTGACTAAGATCGGGACTCGGGACACGGCGGCAACAGCCAAAGGCGGACCCGACCAACGCTGACCCGACCAACGCTGCTTGCAGCGTTGGTCGGGTCCGCCTTTGGCTGCTCCGCTTTGGCTGCTGCCCCCGTGACTGAAGCCCTGGTCTTAGTCAGACCAACATAGAGGTCTTTGTTTCATGTCTCTACGACATTCCTAACAGAAGTTACAACTAGTTTTGTCTGGAAAAAGGTGACGGCTTTTTACAAAACTTTTATTTTGAAGGGGTAATTGCCAACTTCATGTTGATTTTAACTGAAAGATGCCAATGATCAAAATGTAGGTCTAAGTGAGACCTACATTGAGGTTTTTGTTTCATGTCTGTCCGACATTCCTACCAGAAGTTACAAGCAGTTTTATCTGTTTCCTCTTCCTAGGAGCAGTTTTTTCTGTGTTTTATTAAAAAATTGCAATAGAGCGCAATTTTTAGTTTTAAGGTTTGGTTTTTCTCCTAGATCGCAATTTTTGCCAGTCCTGATGTGATTGTGAACAACTCTATAGAAATAATAAAAGGCCTCAGATCCAGAGCACTGATCAGTTGTTGTACTAAAATATAGATGCGGTTCAAACCAGGGGTGTCAAACGTACGGCCCGTGGGATGATTTATCCGTCCCGCGGGATGAGTTTGCTAAGTATAAAAATGAGCCGAAATTTTTGAATGAAAGAAACTGCTGTTCTAAATGTGTCCACTAGATGTCACAATAGCAATTCTTTGTATTTTTGTAGATAATGCTACATATGTAAAACAAAATAAACCAGTGCACCAGTCGAGGAAAATTAGCAAACTACATGAATAAAAATCCTGTAATTTGATTTTGATATTATTTTTTTTATCTTGATAGATTGAAAATGAACACCAAAGAGTTGACTGATGAACATTGTCACATAATTATATTATAAATAACGACAAATAAAGATAGAATACTATTAACAGCAAGAGTGGATCGTGAGATCGACAGGCGGATCGGTGCGGCGTCTTCAGTAATGCGGACGTTGTACCGATCCGTTGTGGTGAAGAAGGAGCTGAGCCGGAAGGCAAAGCTCTCAATTTACCGGTCGATCTACGTTCCCATCCTCACCTATGGTCATGAGCTTTGGGTCATGACCGAAAGGATAAGATCACGGGTACAAGCGGCCGAAATGAGTTTCGGGGCTCTCCCTTAGAGATAGGGTGAGAAGCTCTGCCATCCGGGAGGAACTCAAAGTAAAGCCGCTGCTCCTCCACATCGAGAGGAGCCAGATGAGGTGACCCGAACGCCTCCCTAGGGAGGTGTTTAGGGCAGGTCCAATCAGTAGGAGGCCACGGGGAAGACCCAGGACACGTTGGGAAGACTATGTCTCCCGGCTGGCCTGGGAACGCCTCGGGATCCCCCGGGAAGAGCTAGACGAAGTGGCTGGGGAAAAGGAAGTCTGGGTTTCCCTGCTTAGGCTGTTGCCCCCGCGACCCGACCTCGGATAAGCGGAAGAAGATGGATGGATGGATGGATGATTTGTACATTTTCAGAATGTGCTTGTTCTATTTTTAAACAATGAAAACAATCTGAAGTTGTCTTTATTTTCAAGTTATTGTGCCGTGATTTTACCAGTCCGCCCCACTTGGGAGTAGATTTTTCTCCATATGCCCCCCCCCATCTAAAAATAGTTTGACACACCTGGTTTAAACAATAGTAGCTCCCTCGGCTCCCGCTCTGTGACTTTGAATGGTTGTTTGTCCATGGGTGTCTTGTGATTGACCAGGGAAAAGTGCAAATTAGTCCGCCGTAAAAAAAAAATATATATATTTGGAATGGCTTGTTTCTTGTATTGTTACCATCCCAACTTGCAAATACAACAGGGTTGCTCGATTTAGAACACAGGTGTCGAACTCAAAAGGCCCGCAGCTATTTTTTTAAAGGACCACAGCACATTCTAAAAATACTATAAAAAAAAAAAAAAAAAAAAAAAAAAATATATATATATATATGTCATGTTATGTTTTGATTTTGGACATTCAGTCACATTTTGCATTTCCTGGTTTTGTTTGTTTCCATGCCAACTCGTTACTTTTCACCTGTCACGTCCCTGTTCTCAGCCTCACCTGTTTTCAACTAATCATCACAGCTACTTAAGTCACTCTTTTTCTGTTCATCATTCTGGGATCTTCTCACACTCGCACGCACCCAACCCATGCTGTTCAAACCTTCACGTCCTCGTCCACAGTTCCATGCCGTGTAAGTTTTTGTATTTATGCCATTGTGCTAGTTTTGTTTTGTTTGTATATAGTCATGCCATTGTGCTGTTTTGTTTTAAGTATAGTATAGATTTTTATCCGCCACAGAGCGCGTCCTTGGTTTGCCTTTTTGTACTTTGTTTGTTTATTTAATAAATCATGGACCTGAATTCACGCCTGGCTCGTCCTGTAATCCCGCTGCGTCGAAGGAGCACACGCCATCCATGTCCAAGCCTGACAATATAGAGATATATATATATATATTGTTTTTAACTTGTTTTAGGAGTCTTTTTATGTGTTTTTAGGAGTATTTTTACGTGTTTTATGAGTTTTTACGTGTTTTAGGAGTCTTTATGTGTTTTAGGAGTCTTATTATGTGTTTTAGGAGTCTTGTTCTGTGTTTTTAGGAGTATTTTTACGTGTTTTATGAGTTTTTACGTGTTTTAGGAGTCTTATTATGTGTTTTAGGAGTCTTATTATGTGTTTTAGGAGTCTTGTTATGTGTTTTAGGAGTCTTTTTATGTGTTTTTTAGGAGTATTTTTACGTGTTTTATGAGTTTTTACGTGTTTTAGGAGTCTTTATGTGTTTTAGGAGTCTTATTATGTGTTTTAGGAGTCTTGTTCTGTGTTTTTAGGAGTATTTTTACGTGTTTTATGAGTTTTTACGTGTTTTAGGAGTCTTGTTATGTGTTTTAGGAGTCTTGTTATGTGTTTTTAGGAGTATTTTTACGTGTTTTATGAGTTTTTACGTGTTTGAGGAGTCTTTATGTGTTTTAGGAGTCTTATTATGTGTTTTAGGAGTCTTGTTATGTGTTTTTAGGAGTATTTTTACGTGTTTTATGAGTTTTTACGTGTTTTAGGAGTCTTTATGTGTTTTAGGAGTCTTATTATGTGTTTTAGGAGTCTTGTTATGTGTTTTTAGGAGTATTTTTACGTGTTTTATGAGTTTTTACGTGTTTTAGGAGTCTTTCTGTGTTTTAGGAGTCTTATTATGTGTTTTAGGAGTCTTATGTGTTTTTAGGAGTATTTTTACGTGTTTTATGAGTTTTTACGTGTTTTAGGAGTCTTTCTGTGTTTTAGGAGTCTTATTATGTGTTTTAGGGGTCTTGTTATGTGTTTTTAGGAGTATTTTTACGTGTTTTACGAGTTTTTACGTGTTATAGGAGTCTTTCTGTGTTTTAGGAGTCTTATTATGTGTTTTAGGAGTCTTGTTATGTGTTTTTAGGAGTATTTTTACGTGTTTTATGAGTTTTTACGTGTTTTAGGAGTCTTTCTGTGTTTTAGGAGTCTTATTATGTGTTTTAGGAGTCTTGTTATGTGTTTTTAGGAGTATTTTTACGTGTTTTATGAGTATTTACGTGTTTTAGGAGTCTTTCTGTGTTTTAGGAGTCTTATTATGTGTTTTAGGAGTCTTGTTATGTGTTTTTAGGAGTATTTTTACGTGTTTTATGAGTTTTTACGTGGTTTAGGAGTCTTTCTGTGTTTTAGGAGTCTTATGTGTTTTAGGAGTCTTGTTATGTGTTTTTAGGAGTATTTTTACGTGTTTTATGAGTTTTTACGTGTTTTAGGAGTCTTTATGTGTTTTAGGAGTCTTGTTATGTGTTTTAGGAGTCTTGTTATGTGTTTTTAGGAGTATTTTTACGTGTTTTATGAGTTTTTACGTGTTTTAGGAGTCTTTATGTGTTTTAGGAGTCTTATTATGTGTTTTAGGAGTCTTGTTATGTGTTTTTAGGAGTATTTTTACGTGTTTTATGAGTTTTTACGTGTTTTAGGAGTCTTTATGTGTTTTAGGAGTCTTGTTATGTGTTTTTAGGAGTATTTTTACGTGTTTTATGAGTTTTTACGTGTTTGAGGAGTCTTTACGTGTTTTAGGAGTCTTATTATGTGTTTTAGGAGTCTTGTTATGTGTTTTTAGGAATATTTTTACGTGTTTTATGAGTTTTTACGTGTTTTAGGAGTCTTTATGTGTTTTAGGAGTCTTATTATGTGTTTTAGGAGTCTTGTTATGTGTTTTTAGGAGTATTTTTACGTGTTTTATGAGTTTTTACGTGTTTTATGAGTTTTTACGTGTTTTAGGAGTTTTTACGTGTTTTAGGAGTCTTTCTGTGTTTTAGGAGTCTTATTATGTGTTTTAGGAGTCTTGTTATGTGTTTTTAGGAGTATTTTTATGTGTTTTACGAGTTTTTACGTGTTATAGGAGTCTTTCTGTGTTTTAGGAGTCTTATTATGTGTTTTAGGAGTCTTGTTATGTGTTTTTAGGAGTATTTTTACGTGTTTTATGAGTTTTTACGTGTTTTAGGAGTCTTTCTGTGTTTTAGGAGTCTTATTATGTGTTTTAGGAGTCTTGTTATGTGTTTTTAGGAGTATTTTTACGTGTTTTATGAGTTTTTACGTGTTTTAGGAGTCTTTCTGTGTTTTAGGAATCTTATTATGTGTTTTAGGAGTCTTGTTATGTGTTTTTAGGAGTATTTTTACGTGTTTTATGAGTTTTTACGTGGTTTAGGAGTCTTTCTGTGTTTTAGGAGTCTTATGTGTTTTAGGAGTCTTGTTATGTGTTTTTAGGAGTATTTTTACGTGTTTTATGAGTTTTTACGTGTTTTAGGAGTCTTTATGTGTTTTAGGAGTCTTGTTATGTGTTTTAGGAGTCTTGTTATGTGTTTTTAGGAGTATTTTTACGTGTTTTATGAGTTTTTACGTGTTTTAGGAGTCTTTATGTGTTTTAGGAGTCTTATTATGTGTTTTAGGAGTCTTGTTATGTGTTTTTAGGAGTATTTTTACGTGTTTTATGAGTTTTTACGTGTTTTAGGAGTCTTGTTATGTGTTTTTAGGAGTATTTTTACGTGTTTTATGAGTTTTTACGTGTTTTATGAGTTTTTACGTGTTTGAGGAGTCTTTACGTGTTTTAGGAGTCTTATTATGTGTTTTAGGAGTCTTGTTATGTGTTTTTAGGAATATTTTTACGTGTTTTATGAGTTTTTACGTGTTTTAGGAGTCTTTATGTGTTTTAGGAGTCTTATTATGTGTTTTAGGAGTCTTGTTATGTGTTTTTAGGAGTATTTTTACGTGTTTTATGAGTTTTTACGTGTTTTATGAGTTTTTACGTGTTTTATGAGTTTTTACGTGTTTTAGGAGTTTTTACGTGTTTTAGGAGTCTTTCTGTGTTTTAGGAGTCTTGTTATGTGTTTTAGGAGTCTTGTTATGTGTTTTTAGGAGTATTTTTACGTGTTTTATGAGTTTTTACGTGTTTTAGGAGTCTTTCTGTGTTTTAGGAGTCTTATTATGTGTTTTAGGGGTCTTGTTATGTGTTTTTAGGAGTATTTTTACGTGTTTTATGAGTTTTTATGTGTTATAGGAGTCTTTCTGTGTTTTAGGAGTCCTATTATGTGTTTTAGGAGTATTTTTACGTGTTTTATGTGTTTTTACGTGTTTTAGGAGTCTTTCTGTGTTTTAGGAGTCTTATTATGTGTTTTAGGAGTCTTGTTATGTGTTTTTAGGAGTATTTTTACGTGTTTTATGAGTTTTTACGTGTTTTATGAGTTTTTACGTGTTTTAGGAGTCTTTCTGTGTTTTAGGAGTCTTATTATGTGTTTTAGGAGTCTTGTTATGTGTTTTTAGGAGTATTTTTACGTGTTTTATGAGTTTTTACGTGTTTTAGGAGTCTTTCTGTGTTTTAGGAGTCTTATTATGTGTTTTAAGGGTCTTGTTATGTGTTTTTAGGAGTATTTTTACGTGTTTTATGAGTTTTTACGTGTTTTAGGAGTCTTATTATGTGTTTTAGGAGTCTTGTTATGTGTTTTTAGGAGTATTTTTACGTGTTTTATGAGTTTTTACGTGGTTTAGGAGTCTTTCTGTGTTTTAGGAGTCTTATGTGTTTTAGGAGTCTTGTTATGTGTTTTTAGGAGTATTTTTACGTGTTTTATGAGTTTTTACGTGGTTTAGGAGTCTTTATGTGTTTTAGGAGTCTTGTTATGTGTTTTAGGAGTCTTGTTATGTGTTTTTAGGAGTATTTTTACGTGTTTTATGAGTTTTTACGTGTTTTAGGAGTCTTTATGTGTTTTAGGAGTCTTATTATGTGTTTTAGGAGTCTTGTTCTGTGTTTTTAGGAGTATTTTTACGTGTTTTATGAGTTTTTACGTGTTTTAGGAGTCTTATTATGTGTTTTAGGAGTCTTGTTATGTGTTTTTAGGAGTATTTTTACGTGTTTTATGAGTTTTTACGTGTTTTAGGAGTCTTTATGTGTTTTAGGAGTCTTGTTATGTGTTTTTAGGAGTATTTTTACGTGTTTTATGAGTTTTTACGTGTTTTATGAGTTTTTACGTGTTTGAGGAGTCTTTACGTGTTTTAGGAGTCTTATTATGTGTTTTAGGAGTCTTATTATGTGTTTTAGGAGTCTTGTTATGTGTTTTTAGGAGTATTTTTACGTGTTTTATGAGTTTTTACGTGTTTTATGAGTTTTTACGTGTTTTATGAGTTTTTACGTGTTTTAGGAGTTTTTACGTGTTTTAGGAGTCTTTCTGTGTTTTAGGAGTCTTGTTATGTGTTTTAGGAGTCTTGTTATGTGTTTTTAGGAGTATTTTTACGTGTTTTATGAGTTTTTACGTGTTTTAGGAGTCTTTCTGTGTTTTAGGAGTCTTATTATGTGTTTTAGGGGTCTTGTTATGTGTTTTTAGGAGTATTTTTACGTGTTTTATGAGTTTTTATGTGTTATAGGAGTCTTTCTGTGTTTTAGGAGTCCTATTATGTGTTTTAGGAGTATTTTTACGTGTTTTATGTGTTTTTACGTGTTTTAGGAGTCTTTCTGTGTTTTAGGAGTCTTATTATGTGTTTTAGGAGTCTTGTTATGTGTTTTTAGGAGTATTTTTACGTGTTTTATGAGTTTTTACGTGTTTTATGAGTTTTTACGTGTTTTAGGAGTCTTTCTGTGTTTTAGGAGTCTTATTATGTGTTTTAGGAGTCTTGTTATGTGTTTTTAGGAGTATTTTTACGTGTTTTATGAGTTTTTACGTGTTTTAGGAGTCTTTCTGTGTTTTAGGAGTCTTATTATGTGTTTTAGGGGTCTTGTTATGTGTTTTTAGGAGTATTTTTACGTGTTTTATGAGTTTTTACGTGTTATAGGAGTCTTTCTGTGTTTTAGGAGTCCTATTATGTGTTTTAGGAGTATTTTTACGTGTTTCATGAGTTTTTACGTGTTTTAGGAGTCTTTCTGTGTTTTAGGAGTCTTTTTATGTGTTTTAGGAGTCTTGTTATGTGTTTTTAGGAGTATTTTTACGTGTTTTATGAGTTTTTACGTGGTTTAGGAGTCTTTCAGTGTTTTAGGAGTCTTATGTGTTTTAGGAGTCTTGTTATGTGTTTTTAGGAGTATTTTTACGTGTTTTATGAGTTTTTACGTGGTTTAGGAGTCTTTCAGTGTTTTAGGAGTCTTATGTGTTTTAGGAGTCTTGTTATGTGTTTTTAGGAGTATTTTTACGTGTTTTATGAGTTTTTACGTGTTTTAGGAGTCTTATTATGTGTTTTAGGAGTCTTGTTATGTGTTTTTAGGAGTATTTTTACGTGTTTTATGAGTTTTTACGTGTTTTAGGAGTCTTTATGTGTTTTAGGAGTCTTATTATGTGTTTTAGGAGTCTTGTTCTGTGTTTTTAGGAGTATTTTTACGTGTTTTATGAGTTTTTACGTGTTTTAGGAGTCTTATTATGTGTTTTAGGAGTCTTATTATGTGTTTTAGGAGTCTTGTTATGTGTTTTAGGAGTCTTTTTATGTGTTTTTTAGGAGTATTTTTACGTGTTTTATGAGTTTTTACGTGTTTTAGGAGTCTTTATGTGTTTTAGGAGTCTTGTTCTGTGTTTTTAGGAGTATTTTTACGTGTTTTATGAGTTTTTACGTGTTTTAGGAGTCTTGTTATGTGTTTTAGGAGTCTTGTTATGTGTTTTTAGGAGTATTTTTACGTGTTTTATGAGTTTTTACGTGTTTGAGGAGTCTTTATGTGTTTTAGGAGTCTTATTATGTGTTTTAGGAGTCTTGTTATGTGTTTTTAGGAGTATTTTTACGTGTTTTATGAGTTTTTACGTGTTTTAGGAGTCTTTATGTGTTTTAGGAGTCTTATTATGTGTTTTAGGAGTCTTGTTATGTGTTTTTAGGAGTATTTTTACGTGTTTTATGAGTTTTTACGTGTTTTAGGAGTCTTTCTGTGTTTTAGGAGTCTTATTATGTGTTTTAGGAGTCTTATGTGTTTTTAGGAGTATTTTTACGTGTTTTATGAGTTTTTACGTGTTTTAGGAGTCTTTCTGTGTTTTAGGAGTCTTATTATGTGTTTTAGGGGTCTTGTTATGTGTTTTTAGGAGTATTTTTACGTGTTTTACGAGTTTTTACGTGTTATAGGAGTCTTTCTGTGTTTTAGGAGTCTTATTATGTGTTTTAGGAGTCTTGTTATGTGTTTTTAGGAGTATTTTTACGTGTTTTATGAGTTTTTACGTGTTTTAGGAGTCTTTCTGTGTTTTAGGAGTCTTATTATGTGTTTTAGGAGTCTTGTTATGTGTTTTTAGGAGTATTTTTACGTGTTTTATGAGTATTTACGTGTTTTAGGAGTCTTTCTGTGTTTTAGGAGTCTTATTATGTGTTTTAGGAGTCTTGTTATGTGTTTTTAGGAGTATTTTTACGTGTTTTATGAGTTTTTACGTGGTTTAGGAGTCTTTCTGTGTTTTAGGAGTCTTATGTGTTTTAGGAGTCTTGTTATGTGTTTTTAGGAGTATTTTTACGTGTTTTATGAGTTTTTACGTGTTTTAGGAGTCTTTATGTGTTTTAGGAGTCTTGTTATGTGTTTTAGGAGTCTTGTTATGTGTTTTTAGGAGTATTTTTACGTGTTTTATGAGTTTTTACGTGTTTTAGGAGTCTTTATGTGTTTTAGGAGTCTTATTATGTGTTTTAGGAGTCTTGTTATGTGTTTTTAGGAGTATTTTTACGTGTTTTATGAGTTTTTACGTGTTTTAGGAGTCTTTATGTGTTTTAGGAGTCTTGTTATGTGTTTTTAGGAGTATTTTTACGTGTTTTATGAGTTTTTACGTGTTTGAGGAGTCTTTACGTGTTTTAGGAGTCTTATTATGTGTTTTAGGAGTCTTGTTATGTGTTTTTAGGAATATTTTTACGTGTTTTATGAGTTTTTACGTGTTTTAGGAGTCTTTATGTGTTTTAGGAGTCTTATTATGTGTTTTAGGAGTCTTGTTATGTGTTTTTAGGAGTATTTTTACGTGTTTTATGAGTTTTTACGTGTTTTATGAGTTTTTACGTGTTTTAGGAGTTTTTACGTGTTTTAGGAGTCTTTCTGTGTTTTAGGAGTCTTATTATGTGTTTTAGGAGTCTTGTTATGTGTTTTTAGGAGTATTTTTACGTGTTTTACGAGTTTTTACGTGTTATAGGAGTCTTTCTGTGTTTTAGGAGTCTTATTATGTGTTTTAGGAGTCTTGTTATGTGTTTTTAGGAGTATTTTTACGTGTTTTATGAGTTTTTACGTGTTTTAGGAGTCTTTCTGTGTTTTAGGAGTCTTATTATGTGTTTTAGGAGTCTTGTTATGTGTTTTTAGGAGTATTTTTACGTGTTTTATGAGTTTTTACGTGTTTTAGGAGTCTTTCTGTGTTTTAGGAATCTTATTATGTGTTTTAGGAGTCTTGTTATGTGTTTTTAGGAGTATTTTTACGTGTTTTATGAGTTTTTACGTGGTTTAGGAGTCTTTCTGTGTTTTAGGAGTCTTATGTGTTTTAGGAGTCTTGTTATGTGTTTTTAGGAGTATTTTTACGTGTTTTATGAGTTTTTACGTGTTTTAGGAGTCTTTATGTGTTTTAGGAGTCTTGTTATGTGTTTTAGGAGTCTTGTTATGTGTTTTTAGGAGTATTTTTACGTGTTTTATGAGTTTTTACGTGTTTTAGGAGTCTTTATGTGTTTTAGGAGTCTTATTATGTGTTTTAGGAGTCTTGTTATGTGTTTTTAGGAGTATTTTTACGTGTTTTATGAGTTTTTACGTGTTTTAGGAGTCTTGTTATGTGTTTTTAGGAGTATTTTTACGTGTTTTATGAGTTTTTACGTGTTTTATGAGTTTTTACGTGTTTGAGGAGTCTTTACGTGTTTTAGGAGTCTTATTATGTGTTTTAGGAGTCTTGTTATGTGTTTTTAGGAATATTTTTACGTGTTTTATGAGTTTTTACGTGTTTTAGGAGTCTTTATGTGTTTTAGGAGTCTTATTATGTGTTTTAGGAGTCTTGTTATGTGTTTTTAGGAGTATTTTTACGTGTTTTATGAGTTTTTACGTGTTTTATGAGTTTTTACGTGTTTTATGAGTTTTTACGTGTTTTAGGAGTTTTTACGTGTTTTAGGAGTCTTTCTGTGTTTTAGGAGTCTTGTTATGTGTTTTAGGAGTCTTGTTATGTGTTTTTAGGAGTATTTTTACGTGTTTTATGAGTTTTTACGTGTTTTAGGAGTCTTTCTGTGTTTTAGGAGTCTTATTATGTGTTTTAGGGGTCTTGTTATGTGTTTTTAGGAGTATTTTTACGTGTTTTATGAGTTTTTATGTGTTATAGGAGTCTTTCTGTGTTTTAGGAGTCCTATTATGTGTTTTAGGAGTATTTTTACGTGTTTTATGTGTTTTTACGTGTTTTAGGAGTCTTTCTGTGTTTTAGGAGTCTTATTATGTGTTTTAGGAGTCTTGTTATGTGTTTTTAGGAGTATTTTTACGTGTTTTATGAGTTTTTACGTGTTTTATGAGTTTTTACGTGTTTTAGGAGTCTTTCTGTGTTTTAGGAGTCTTATTATGTGTTTTAGGAGTCTTGTTATGTGTTTTTAGGAGTATTTTTACGTGTTTTATGAGTTTTTACGTGTTTTAGGAGTCTTTCTGTGTTTTAGGAGTCTTATTATGTGTTTTAAGGGTCTTGTTATGTGTTTTTAGGAGTATTTTTACGTGTTTTATGAGTTTTTACGTGTTTTAGGAGTCTTATTATGTGTTTTAGGAGTCTTGTTATGTGTTTTTAGGAGTATTTTTACGTGTTTTATGAGTTTTTACGTGGTTTAGGAGTCTTTATGTGTTTTAGGAGTCTTGTTATGTGTTTTAGGAGTCTTGTTATGTGTTTTTAGGAGTATTTTTACGTGTTTTATGAGTTTTTACGTGTTTTAGGAGTCTTTATGTGTTTTAGGAGTCTTGTTATGTGTTTTAGGAGTCTTGTTATGTGTTTTTAGGAGTATTTTTACGTGTTTTATGAGTTTTTACGTGTTTTAGGAGTCTTTATGTGTTTTAGGAGTCTTATTATGTGTTTTAGGAGTCTTGTTCTGTGTTTTTAGGAGTATTTTTACGTGTTTTATGAGTTTTTACGTGTTTTAGGAGTCTTATTATGTGTTTTAGGAGTCTTGTTATGTGTTTTTAGGAGTATTTTTACGTGTTTTATGAGTTTTTACGTGTTTTAGGAGTCTTTATGTGTTTTAGGAGTCTTGTTATGTGTTTTTAGGAGTATTTTTACGTGTTTTATGAGTTTTTACGTGTTTTATGAGTTTTTACGTGTTTGAGGAGTCTTTACGTGTTTTAGGAGTCTTATTATGTGTTTTAGGAGTCTTATTATGTGTTTTAGGAGTCTTGTTATGTGTTTTTAGGAGTATTTTTACGTGTTTTATGAGTTTTTACGTGGTTTAGGAGTCTTTCTGTGTTTTAGGAGTCTTATGTGTTTTAGGAGTCTTGTTATGTGTTTTTAGGAGTATTTTTACGTGTTTTATGAGTTTTTACGTGGTTTAGGAGTCTTTATGTGTTTTAGGAGTCTTGTTATGTGTTTTAGGAGTCTTGTTATGTGTTTTTAGGAGTATTTTTACGTGTTTTATGAGTTTTTACGTGTTTTAGGAGTCTTTATGTGTTTTAGGAGTCTTATTATGTGTTTTAGGAGTCTTGTTCTGTGTTTTTAGGAGTATTTTTACGTGTTTTATGAGTTTTTACGTGTTTTAGGAGTCTTATTATGTGTTTTAGGAGTCTTGTTATGTGTTTTTAGGAGTATTTTTACGTGTTTTATGAGTTTTTACGTGTTTTAGGAGTCTTTATGTGTTTTAGGAGTCTTGTTATGTGTTTTTAGGAGTATTTTTACGTGTTTTATGAGTTTTTACGTGTTTTATGAGTTTTTACGTGTTTGAGGAGTCTTTACGTGTTTTAGGAGTCTTATTATGTGTTTTAGGAGTCTTATTATGTGTTTTAGGAGTCTTGTTATGTGTTTTTAGGAGTATTTTTACGTGTTTTATGAGTTTTTACGTGTTTTATGAGTTTTTACGTGTTTTATGAGTTTTTACGTGTTTTAGGAGTTTTTACGTGTTTTAGGAGTCTTTCTGTGTTTTAGGAGTCTTGTTATGTGTTTTAGGAGTCTTGTTATGTGTTTTTAGGAGTATTTTTACGTGTTTTATGAGTTTTTACGTGTTTTAGGAGTCTTTCTGTGTTTTAGGAGTCTTATTATGTGTTTTAGGGGTCTTGTTATGTGTTTTTAGGAGTATTTTTACGTGTTTTATGAGTTTTTATGTGTTATAGGAGTCTTTCTGTGTTTTAGGAGTCCTATTATGTGTTTTAGGAGTATTTTTACGTGTTTTATGTGTTTTTACGTGTTTTAGGAGTCTTTCTGTGTTTTAGGAGTCTTATTATGTGTTTTAGGAGTCTTGTTATGTGTTTTTAGGAGTATTTTTACGTGTTTTATGAGTTTTTACGTGTTTTATGAGTTTTTACGTGTTTTAGGAGTCTTTCTGTGTTTTAGGAGTCTTATTATGTGTTTTAGGAGTCTTGTTATGTGTTTTTAGGAGTATTTTTACGTGTTTTATGAGTTTTTACGTGTTTTAGGAGTCTTTCTGTGTTTTAGGAGTCTTATTATGTGTTTTAGGGGTCTTGTTATGTGTTTTTAGGAGTATTTTTACGTGTTTTATGAGTTTTTACGTGTTATAGGAGTCTTTCTGTGTTTTAGGAGTCCTATTATGTGTTTTAGGAGTATTTTTACGTGTTTCATGAGTTTTTACGTGTTTTAGGAGTCTTTCTGTGTTTTAGGAGTCTTTTTATGTGTTTTAGGAGTCTTGTTATGTGTTTTTAGGAGTATTTTTACGTGTTTTATGAGTTTTTACGTGTTTTATGAGTTTTTACGTGGTTTAGGAGTCTTTCAGTGTTTTAGGAGTCTTATGTGTTTTAGGAGTCTTGTTATGTGTTTTTAGGAGTATTTTTACGTGTTTTATGAGTTTTTACGTGGTTTAGGAGTCTTTCAGTGTTTTAGGAGTCTTATGTGTTTTAGGAGTCTTGTTATGTGTTTTTAGGAGTATTTTTACGTGTTTTATGAGTTTTTACGTGTTTTAGGAGTCTTATTATGTGTTTTAGGAGTCTTGTTATGTGTTTTTAGGAGTATTTTTACGTGTTTTATGAGTTTTTACGTGTTTTAGGAGTCTTTATGTGTTTTAGGAGTCTTATTATGTGTTTTAGGAGTCTTGTTATGTGTTTTTAGGAGTATTTTTACGTGTTTTATGAGTTTTTACGTGTTTTAGGAGTCTTTCTGTGTTTTAGGAGTCTTATTATGTGTTTTAGGAGTCTTGTTATGTGTTTTTGGGAGTATTTTTACGTGTTTTATGAGTTTTTACGTGTTTTAGGAGTCTTTCTGTGTTTTAGGAGTCTTATTATGTGTTTTAGGAGTCTTGTTATGTGTTTTTAGGAGTATTTTTACGTGTTTTATGAGTTTTTACGTGTTTTAGGAGTCTTTATGTGTTTTAGGAGTCTTATTATGTGTTTTAGGAGTCTTGTTATGTGTTTTTAGGAGTATTTTTACGTGTTTTATGAGTTTTTACGTGTTTTAGGAGTTTTTACGTGTTTTAGGAGTCTTTATGTGTTTTAGGAGTCTTATTATGTGTTTTAGGAGTCTTGTTATGTGTTTTAGGAGTAATTTACGTTTTAAATGTCACTGTACATTTCTTCGGAGTCATTTTATGTGTTTTGGAGTCGTTTTTAATGTTTTAGAAGTTGTTTGTTGTGTTTTTTAATGTTTTACTAGTCATTTTAATGTGTTAAGTCATTTTATACATTTGTGTTTCGCACAAGAGGTAGAACATCTCACTCTGTGTTTTCTGGAATCTATATATTATTAATTATTATTATTGTCACGGTGGGAGAGGGGTTAGTGCGTCTGCCTCACAATACGAAGGTCCTGCAGTCCTGGGTTCAAATCCAGACTCGGGATCTTTCTGTGTGGAGTTTGCATGTTCTCCCCGTGAATGCGTGGGTTCCCTCCGGGTACTCCGGCTTCCTCCCACTTCCAAAGACATGCACCTGGGGATAGGTTGATTGGCAACACTAAAATTGGCCCTAGTGTGTGAATGTGAGTGTGAATGTGGTCTGTCTATCTGTGTTGGCCCTGTGATGAGGTTGCGACTTGTCCAGGGTGTACCCCGCCTTCCGCCCGATTGTAGCTGAGATAGGCGCCAGCGCCCCCCGCGACCCCAAAAGGGAATAAGCGGTAGAAAATGGATGGATTATTGTCAATTGTGAGCAAACTATGGTGCTGAATTTCCCCCAAGGATTAGGAAAGTACTCTCTATTCTATTCTATTCTATTCTATTATATCCTATTCCATTCTATATGGACAATCCGTTGTCATCACACTTTGGAAAACCGTAACAAATTGGGCAAATTCCTAACGGCTCGTTTGGAGGAAGCATGAAGGAAGGCAAGATTGTTTTATAAACATCTCCAAAATGCCTCCATGATTTGATTACACATTTTTGGGATTTATGTAAATCCCAAAAGGTTGGATTTGCATTATAGGTCTGTTTTCATTATGAACAGGGCTTCATAATCAAAACAACACAATTATAATTGTCGGTGACAAATCTCATTGCCGACATTTGCCAACAATGTCGACTAATTGTCGCAGCCCAATTACATACTAAAGCAGGGGTCGGGAACCTTTTTGGCTGAGAGAGCCATGAAAGCCAAATATTATAAAATGTATTTCCGAGAGAGCCATATAATATTTTTTAAAACTGAATACAAATAAATGTGTGCATTTTTAAGTAAGACCAACATTTTAAGAATATAGTAAGTATCTTCTTCTTTTTAACAACATTGTTATTCTGAAGCTAATGAATAAAATAGTTCTTACCATTAATGCGACGTCTTGAACAGGAACGGTAGAAAACGGATGGATGGATTAAAATGCGATAGAATATTTTATATTTTGGACGTTATTTTTAACACCAGCGGAATTATTCATTACTTGGGATACAGTCTGGTGTGTCGTGGGAGATATTATGTCATTTCCCCTAATTGGGTTGATAATATTTTTTGCAAACCTGTAACTATAGTTCAAAAATGTGCCGTTTTTGAGTGTCTGTGCTGTCTAGAGCTCGGCAGAGTAACCGTGTAATACTCTTCCATATCAGTAGGTGGAAGCAGGTAGCTAATTGCTTTTGTAGATGTCGGGAACATGGTATGTCGTGATCAAAATATGCTGGAGGCATAAAAAGGTATCGAACACTTAAACTAAAAATAAACAAAAGGCGAGTGCCGCTAAGAAAAGGCATTAAAGCAAAACAAAACTAAAACTGAACTGGCTGCAAAGTAAACACAAACAGAATGCTAGACGACAGCAAAGACTTACAGAGCAGATGGCGTCCACAAAGTACATCCGTACATGGCATGACAGTCAACAATGTCCATACAAAGAAGGAGTGCGTCCGCACAACTTAAATAGTCTTGATTGTAAAAACAAAGCAGGTGCGATGAATAGCATTCAAGGAGGACATGAAACTGCTACAGGAAAATACCAACAAAAGAGGAAACGCCACCAAAATAGGAGCACAAGTCACATAGGAAAACACCAAAAAAACCTCAAAATAAGTTACGGCTTGACAGTACACCTACATAGAGACAAGAGCTATTGCGAGAACAATTTTTTTTTGTCAATATCGGCCTCTGAGTTTAATCTTTTTTTAAGTTTTCTGCTAGTGGTGCGCCTCAGAATTTTTTCAATGAAAAAAATGTGTTTTGGCTCAAAAAAGGTTGAAAAACACTGACTTATCGTGTTAAGCAATGCCAGCTAAGATTTATCCGAGAGCCAGATGCAGTCATCAAAAGGGCCACATCTGGCTCTAGAGCCATAGGTCCCCTACCCCTGTACTAAAGCATATATGGTATTCTACAGACTGTAGTGACCTGCTCTGCATGGCCAAATTGTGCTGACAAGCAGCACTAAAAGTCCTGACCGACTGGGCTGACAAATGGCCCATTTAGCCGTTGAGAAAATAAGTCGTACCTGCAGCCAAATACTTGCTTAGGGACGCCGGAGCCTGTCCCCGTGCCACATTCCTGTACATTTACACTTGTCATCAATCCTTGTTTAACGCTGGGCTTTTTAGAGGCACTGTACACAAAGACGTTGATGGTTGAAGACGGGGTGGGGCTGTGCGCAGGATGTGCATTCTTTCAAGGGGAACATTATCACAATTTCAAAAGGGTCAAAAACAATAAAAATCAGTTCCCAGTGGCTTGTTGTATTTTTTTAATTTTTTTTTTAATTTTACCGGTCCCGGAATATCCCTAAAAAAAGTTTTAAAGTGCCTTTTTTTTTTGCGAAGACACTATCCATTTTCGTGTGACGTCATACAGTGCTGCCAATGTAAACAAACAATGGCGAATCGCGACATTAGCTCGGATTCAGACTCGGATTTCAGCGGCTTAAGCGATTCAACAGATTACGCATGTATTGAAACGGATGGTTGGAGTATGAAAGTATTGAAGAAGAAACTGAAGCTATTGAGCCAATAGCTATTGACGCTATTCATAGCCATAGCATGGCCGAATATCTGCATTAGCATCGCGGGTAAAATGTGCGGACCAAACGATCAGGACTTTCGCATCCTGTGACACTGGAGCAACTCATATCATTCGATTGGTATGTTTTTTTCGCATTAAATGTGGATGGAAGGAAACATAATATAGTTGCAAACGCATCTGCAGGTTATCCATACATCTCTGTGCCATGTCTCCTTCAGCACCGCCAGTAAATAGCATGTTAGCATCGATTAGCATAGCATGTTAGCATCGATTAGCTGGCAGTCAACGTCAACAAAACTTACCTTTGTGATTTCGTTGACTTTATAGTTGCAAATGCATCTCAATCAATCAATGTTTATTTATATAGCCCTAAATCACAAATGTCTCAAAGGACTGTACAAACCATTACTACTACGACATCCTCGGAAGAACCCACATAAGGGCAAGGAAAACTCACACCCAGTGGGCAGGTAGAATTCACACCTAGTGGGACGCCAGTGACAATGCTGACCTCAAATGTGGGCAACCCCCCCCCATCTAGGGGACCGAAAGCAATGGATGTCGAGCGGGTCTAACATAATACTGTGAAAGTTCAATCCATAGTGGCTCTAACACAGCCGCGAGAGTTCAGTTCAAAGCGGATCCAAGACAGCAGCGAGAGTCCCGTCCACAGGAAACCATCCCAAGCGGAGTCGGATCAGCAGCGTAGAGATGTCCCCAACCGATACACAGGCAAGCGGTCCATCCTGGGTCTCGACTCTGGACAGCCAGTACTTCATCCATGGTCATCGGACCGGACCCCCTCCACAAGGGAGGGGGGGACATAGGAGAAAAAGAAAAGAAACGGCAGATCAACTGGTCTAAAAAGGAGGTATATTTAAAGGCTAGAGTATACAAATGAGTTTTAAGGTGAGACTTAAATGCTTCTACTGAGGTAGCATCTCGAACTGTTACCGGGAGGGCATTCCAGAGTACTGGAGCCCAAACGGAAAACGCTCTATATAGCCCGCAGACTTTTTTTGGGCTTTAGGAATCACTAATAAGCCGGAGTCCTTTGAACGCAGATTTCTTGCCGGGACATATGGTACAATACAATCGGCAAGATAGGATGGAGCTAGACCGTGTAGTATTTTATACGTAAGTAGTAAAACCTTAAAGTCACATCTTAAGTGCACAGGAAGCCATTGCAGGTGAGCCAGTACAGGCGTAATATGATCAAACTTTCTTGTTCTGGTCAAAAGTCTAGCAGCCGCATTTTGTACCAACTGTAATCTTTTAATGCTAGACATGGGGAGACCCGAAAATAATACGTTACAGTAATCGAGACGAGACGTAACAAACGCATGGATAATGATCTCAGCGTCTTTAGTGGACAAAATGGAGCGAATTTTAGCGATATTACGGAGATGAAAGAAGGCTGTTTTAGTAACGCTTTTAATGTGTGACTAAAAGGAGAGAGTTGGGTCGAAGATAATACCCAGATGTTTTACCGAGTCACCTTGTTTTATTATTTGGTTGTCAAATGTTAAAGTTGTATTATTAGATAGAGGTCGGTGTCTAGCAGGACCGATAATCAGCATTTCCGTTTTTTTGGCGTTAAGTTGCAAAAAATAGATGTGCTTTTTACCCAGGTGACATTGATATAGAGCAGGCCTGGGCAATTATTTTGACTCGGGGACCACATTTAGAGAAAAAAATGTGTTTGGGGGGGCCGGTGTATCTATTTTTAGGTACACTAATACAAAACTTCACAATAATGTCTGATTGAATGCTAAAAACGTTATGACACACCGCCTTAAAAAACGTAATGGAATTGTACATTTTTCTATGAATGATAAAACACTGAATATTGACAAAATGTGAATGTTTGACATATTTTACAATCAAGTGAAACGCAACAAAAATTCAACAAACAGTGAAATATGAACAAAGGGTACAAAATGAACCCACCAACAATCTGATATATTTGATATATCACTAAGCTTTGAAACTTTGTTGTGAAACGCTCCTTCTTCGTTTGTGGAAACGCTTCCCGCCCACACTGCTTGGTGCCTCGTCTAAGCTGCTGTGACGTAGGTTACCATAGTAACTAATTAGATTACCATAGTAACTAGTATATCATCCATAAGCGCATATTCCAACCATTGAAATATTTTTATAGTTCAAGGCTTACGGTCATTAGAAAACATGACTGCACATCATAATGGCAGCTACACTTTCCATCCTAAAGATCTAAAAAAAATATTTGGGAATGTCCGGCGGGCCAGATTGAAAAGCTTATCGGGCCGCATGTGCCCCCCGGGCCTTAATTTTCCCATTTCTGATACAGAGCAAGAAAGGAGACCACTGTGGACAGTGAACAAAGTACACTATCAAGAACTTATTTAGAATGTTACATTTTCATTTTCCGGTAACTTTTGAAACCCTTGTTTTTGTTGCTGTCGAGGAATGATGATAAAACTGTTCCCCTTCGTTCAGAGCTGCAAAAACCTCCCAACAGATTGTTGTCCCAACTAAAAGTGCTTTTGATTGTCTGACCCTACCTTTAGGGACGGGTGTTATGGCCTGATATCTATATCGCGATAATTGGATTGTACGATACACCGCTACTAATAAAGTACTGCGGTACTAAAGAATTAAAAATGATACCATGGCAGCATTCTATGTAATGTGTTGCTGCCATAAAAAGTTAATGATTATTAATGTTGTTACAATGTTGGATACTTGCGTTAAACAATGCAAAAGCATTAAAACATAAGGTTCATGCTTTTTGGCGTGATCTTGCAGGGGTTTTGCATTCTGGCTACGTTATGACATCACAGCGAGGTGGACGTACTTATTTGGACGATAAGTCAAGCTCTTAGCGACTCCCCCTTTGCTTCAGGCTATGAGGAAACACATAAAAAAGGT
The DNA here is from genome assembly GCF_033978795.1 of Nerophis ophidion. Lineage (NCBI taxonomy): Eukaryota > Metazoa > Chordata > Actinopteri > Syngnathiformes > Syngnathidae > Nerophis > Nerophis ophidion. The sequence goes on from NC_084635.1 coordinate 10,857,612, forward strand.
AGAATAAAGAAGGGCAGGGGCAATATCGCTGAAAACTGCATCAGAATATAAGTTCTTTTTACTGGTTTATATTTATAATTGATATTTTGTATGATCTATGGAAAATATGGGACAGAAAAAAATAATTGATATTAATATTTTCATGTTAAATTTAACTTTCTTCTTATTATCAAGGCAGAGAAGAAATGAAATGTCAACACAACAATGGAAAACACACATTTTAAAACCACAATAAAGACTTACCAAAAACCTCTTTGAATTGTAAAAATAAGCGATACGCAGGAAATGCTTAATAAAGTGTAACAAAATAATGCAAAGTATGAACACGTAAAAAGGGAAAACAGAGAAGAACAAGTTGTTGCAGGTTTACTGGAAGGAAGTTACAATGTGTATGTATGTATATATATATATATATATATATATATATATATATATATTCACACACACACACATGTATATATATATATATATATATATACACACACACATATATACATACATACAAATATACACATATATACATACATATAAGCATATATATACATATACATATACACACATGTATACATACATATATACATACATAAACACACACATATATATACACACTTGTGTATGTATATATAATATATATATACAGTATATATATATAAATATATACGTATGTATGTATACGTATGTATATATACTGTATATATATACACACATGCATACACACACACACACACACACACACACACATATATATATACATATATATATATATATATATATCTCAATTAAAAAATTAAAAATATGTATTTATTTACTTTATGTTTGGTTCTTATTTTTATGATGAGGCTCTGCTCAAACTCCCTTGACCACATGACTATGAATATTTGGCATTATATTTCAGGTTTCAATTACTATGGAAGTAAATTGCAAAGCACGGTGATTACAAACATCTGTCCACATGTCTGTGGTTGAAATGCGACCCCGATACTTAACCTCAGTTTATATTTTCACTGATGCAGTCATAAAAAGGATAAATGACGATTATTATGGAAAAGTAATCAATCAAACGATCCGGCATTGTCCCAAAAACATCATGAAGTCTGAGAAGACTGTATGTTATTTAGTATAATTACTCATAGATGAGCTGGCATGGATAACCGATGTGGACGTAACCTAAGCAACGTGAAAGGAAAACAGCCAAAAACAGAGCGAAATGTCACAAGGCTGGAACGTCTCATTAAAGTGTCTCGCTTTAACATTCATCAGGCCTGATAAAGGTTTGCCAACGGACATTCCCAGCTGTTTTCATCATGGAAGCATTGGTGATTAGTGTTGTCCGGAGGTTTCTGAAACATGAAACACAAAGTCATTTTTAACTCATAGTTTTTTTTTAAAAACATTTTTTTGTCCGATAAAAGATGGTTTGAGGAACCATCCTTGAACCGAAAAAACTGGAGTTTATGACACCACCCATCCACCAAATACAATGTTGTGTTTTTTAAACCCGTACTTAAGAGTCATTTAGCCTCAAATTAGGGCTGTGAAGTTAACGTGATGAAAATAATGGGTTATTTTTTATTATTGTCATTTATAGCGGTGGAATCTTTGAGGGCCTCAAAATTCAGTTATAAATTTATTATTTATACATCTTTGATTATGATATTGTATTTGAATATTATATTGTATAAGGGCAATATATTCTATATTATCATATAATATAAACACATTACATTTAATTATTAATATGTCCAATGTCTACAAGGTTCCTCCTTAAGCTACAGATGTATGTGTCATTTACTGATTTTGGATGTTAGTGCATACGACATATGTATATATACACATATATATATATATATATATATATATATATATATATATATATATATATATATATATATATATATATATATATATATATATATATATATAATGTGTGTGTATATATGTATGTATGTCGTGTGCAGTAACAGCACTAAATATATATGTGTCATTTACTGTTTTTGGATGTTAGTGCATACGACATATGTATATATACACACATGTATATATATATATATATATATATATATATATATATATATATGTGTGTGTGTATAATTAATTCTGTATGTCGTGTGCAGTAACAGCACTAACATCCAAAAACAGTAAATGACACATATATATATATATATATATATATATATATATATATATATATATATATATATATATATATATATATATATATATATATATATATATATATATACATATATATATATGTCTTAATTGGATTATCCAGAGAATAGTGCTCGATACCGTGGTAGAGCGCAATATGTAGGTGTGGGAAAAATCGCAAGACTACTTCATCTCTACAGAACTGTTTCATGAGGGGTTCCCTCAATCTCCTGATGATTGAGGGAACCCCTCATGATGATTGAGGGAACCCCTCATGATGATTGAGGGAACCCCTCATGAAACAGTTCTGTGATTTTTCCCACACCTACATATATATATATATATATATATATATATATATATATATATATATATATATATATATATATATATATATATGTATATGTCTATATATATATATATATATATATAGACACATACATACATATATGTACATATATACATCCATCCATTCCTACCGCTTTTTTCCTTTGGTGTCGCGGAGGGCGCTGGTGCCTATCTCAGCTACCATCGGGCGGAAGGCGGTGTACACCCTGGACAAGTCACATATACAGTGTATATATACATATACACATATACAGTATATAAACATATATACATATACAGTGTATATATATATATATCTATCTATCTATCTATCTATCTATCTATATATATATATATATATATATATATATATATATATACATATACAGTGTATATATATATATGTATATATTTATATACATACATATAAAATATATATATATATACATATACAGTATATATATGTATATATGTATATACATACATATATATATATATATATATATATATATATATATATATATATATATATATATATATATATATATATATATATATATACACACGCAGCGAAGATAGGCTCCAGCACCCCCTGCGACCCCAAAAGAGACAAGCGATAGAAAATGGATGAATATATATATATATATATATATATATATATATATATATATATATATATATATATATATATATATATAGTATAGGCCAAAAGTTTGGATACACCTTCTCATTCTTTATTTTCATGACTATTCATATTGTAGATTGTCAATGAAGGCATCAAAACTATAAATGAACATATGTGGAGTTATGTACTTTATAAAAAAAGGTGAAATAACTGAAAACATGTTTTATATTCTAGTTTCTTCAAATAGCCGCCCTTTGCTCTGATTACTTTTTTTGCACACTCTTGAAGGGCTGGGCGATATGGCCTTTTTTTAATATCTTGATATTTTTAGGCCATATCGCGATACACAATATATATCTCAATATTTTGCCTTAGCCTTGAATGAACACTTGATGCATACAATCTCAGCAGTATGATGATTCTTTGTAACTATATTAAAACATTCTTGTTCATACTGCATTAATAAATGCTCGTTTTAAACTTTCATGCAGTGAAGGAAATCAAAACTAAGCCAATTGACCAAAACTGTGTTTATTAAACAGTTATTAAGCAGTGGCACAAACATTCATGTCATTTCCAAAACAGAAAGTGCAACATTGAGACATTTGAAAACAAGCTATAAGTGCACTTTTGTGCATGATGTCACTGAGATGACGTATCAAAACAACACTAAAGAAAGTGCACTTTTTGGACAGAACGCCAATACAATAGTTTAAAACAAATAAAGTGCACTTTTTGTGCATGATTTTGTGGGTGTGTGACACCGAATGGAGATGTTGACATGCGAAGTAAGCACTCTTCATTCTCCAGCAGGTGACTTTTTAAATGATGCTACATAATAGCAGTGATGTTACTTTTTGTAGCAACGCTTTAGCACCACACTTGACAAATTATGGTTGTCTGTACGACATATTCCCACTTGAAGCCAAACCACAGCCAAACGATGTAGCCCCTGCTGTTTTTCTTGGGGATTAATTGTTCCTTCATTTGTTACCAGATTTTCACCTTCTTTCTCTCGTATTACCACTCGCACAGCTCCGCTAGCATCACAGCTAATGTTACCCATGCTGCTACCTCTCTGCTCCGCGAGGGCGTCTAGGTAAGTGACGTTTGACGTGACAGTAAGTGACGTGTGTAAGAAGGTGCGCTTACTGTCTGTGAGAAGGAGAGACAAGAAAGAGTGATAAAAGCCTGTAGTGCAATGCCCGCAGCTAAAAGCAACTGCGTGAGAACGTATACTCGAATATCCCGATATAGTCATTTTCTATATCGCGATATATCCACTATATCAATATATCGTCCAGCCTTACACTTTTGGCATTCTCTCGATGAGCTTAAAGAGGTCGTCACCTGAAATGGTTTTCACTTCACAGGTGTCATAGTTTGGATCTACAATGTAAATAGTAGGGTTTTCGAATCTTTGGGTGTCCCACGATTCGATTCAATATCGATTCTTGGGGTCGCGATTCGATAATATATAGATTTTTTTCGAATCTCGATTCAAAAACGATATTTTTCCGATACAAAACGATTCTGTATTTATTCAATAGATAGGATTTCAGCGGGATCTACCCCAGTCTGCTGATATGCAAGCAGAGTAGTAGATTTAAAAAAAAAAAAAAAAAAGCTTTTATAATTGTAAAGGACTGATTGCAATAATGTAAATTTGGTTTAACTATTAAACAAACCAAAAATATGACTTATTTTATCTTTGCGAAAACATTGGACACAGTGTGTTGTCAAGCTTATGAGATGCGATGCAAGTGTAAGCCACTGTGACACTATTGTTCTTTTTTTTTTTTATAAATGTCTAATGATAATGTCAATGAGGGATTTTTAATCACTGCTATGCTGAAACTATAACTAATATTGATACTGTTGTTGATAATATTCATTTTTGTTTAACTACTTTTGGTTTGTTCTGTGTCGTGTTTGTGTCTCCTCTCAATTGTTCTGTTTATTGCAGTTCTGAGTGTTGCTGGGTCAGGTTTGGTTTTGGAATTGGATTGCATTGTTATGGTATTTGTCATGCCTGTAAATCAGTTTATGTTTGATCATGTTTTGTTTTTGGACTCTCGTTTCCCATTTTGCACTTCCTGATTTTGTTTGTCTCCATAGTTACGCAGTAGTTTCCACCTGGTCTTTAAGTCACGCCCCTGCCCTCAGTCCCGCACCTGTTTCTCATCATCATAGTCACTATTTAAACCATTTTTTTCCCCTGTTCATCGGCCTGGGAACTTTGCTATTGCTGGTTGCATTCTACTTCCTGCTTATGCTGTACTGCTTGCTACATGCTGCTCCTACCTTCATGCCATGCTATTCGGTTTTGTCCACGTCAAGTAAGTTTTTGTTATTTAAGCCATTGTGCTAGTTTTGTTTAAAGTTCATTATTCATGCAATCGAGCAAGTGTTTTTGTTTCATGTTTGTATTTGGTAGTCTAGTATTAGTACCTCCTTGCTCATTTTTGTATTTAGTGTTTAATAAATTAATCATGTACCTGAATTCACGCCTGGCTCGTCCCAAATTCCCTCTGCATCGAAGAAGCAAAACTAAACCTAAGTCATAGTCCTGACAGTATTGCTGTGTAGTGGTTTGTTGAATTGATAAAAAAAAAAAAAGAGAATAGATTCGAATCAATTTTTTCCTACACCGCTAGTAGTGAAGTGAATTATATTTATATAGCGCTTTTCTCTAGTGACTCAAAGCGCTTTACATAGTGAAACCCAATATCTAAGTTACATTTTTTAAACCAGTGTGGGTGGCACTGGGAGCAGGTGGGTAAAGTGTCTTGCCCAAGGACACAACGGCAGTGACTAGGATGGCATAAGCGTGAATCGAACCTGCAACCCTCAAGTTGCTGGCACGGCCACTCTACCAACCGAGCTATGCCGCCCAGTAAATAGTCATGAAAATAAAGAAAACCCACTGAATCAGAAGGTGTGTCCAGACTTTTGGCCTGTACTATATATACATATGTACATATTAGAGATCCGCGGTTTGCGGTCTCATCCGCGGAGTCCGCGGATAAACCGCGGGGCGGGCGGTTGACATGACGAAAAAATAGATTTTAATTAGATTCGGGCGGGTGGCGGTTGAATCATCCGGAAATAATTGATATACATGGTTCTGGGATAGGTTTCCTTTGCCATTCGAAGATCCATTTAAGACCCGTGTCATAAAGCAAAGAAGACAATAGGAGACGCTATTATTCTCTTGAATGACTGCCGGCAGTCACCCAGATATTTAGTATTAGGGCGTGCTATGAAGCCATTGACTTTGTCGCCTTCAACATGTACGATCTGCTTGTCAGTCCAGCATCATGTTGTGTGTGGCTTCCGTGGCAACACGCACACGACTGCAAGGCATACTGGGTGACACAGAGCACACTAATGGTTGTGATATAAACAATTTTAACACTCTTAGTAATATGCGCCACGCTGTGAAGCCACACCAATTAAGAACGACAAACACATTTCGGGAGAACATCCTCACAGTAACACAACATAAACGCAACACAACAAATACCCAGAATCCTTTGTATTCATGAAACTTGCTGACTATTTTATATACCTCGCTAGTGCGTCGGTAAGGTGGGCGGGGTTGCGGGGGTGTGAAATATAGTCAGGAAGTGTCACGGATACAAAGGTTTATGGATATTTGTTGTGTTGCGTTTATGTACCATCAGTGTACTCTGTATCACCCAGTATGCCTTTCAACATGATGCCGGACCATCAATCGTTTCGCACATGTTGTTGAAGGTGTCTAAGGCAATGGCTTCACAGCACGCCCATCGTCTTGTCATTAGGATGAACGCTAATGGATAGTCGCGAGAACGTTAGCGGCACCAATTGTCTTTATTACTCTGTGAAACAGGTTTAAATAGCTCTGTGAGTGGTAAAAGCGGCCGACCTCTGATGTATTTCAGCGGGCGGTTTGCGGGCGGGTACGGTCCTGATAAAACGTTGGTTCGGGTGGACGGCGGGTGGATGACGACTTTGGAGATGCGGTTGCGGATGATATAATTGTCTAGTACATATACACGTATACAAACTGCGATTAATCATGATTATTTCCAAGTTAACTATGTATGCCTTTCAACATGATGCCGGACCATCAATCAGTTCGCACATGTTGTTGAAGTTGTCTAAGGCAATGGCTTCACAGCACCCCCATCGTCTTGTCATTAGGATGAACGCTAATGGATAGTCGCGAGAACGTTAGCGGCACCAATTGTCTTTATTACTCTGTGAAACGGGTTTAAATAGCTCTGTGAGTGGTAAAAGCGGCCGACCTCTGATGTATTTCAGCGGGCGGTTTGCGGGCGGGTACGGTCCTGATAAAACGTTGGTTCGGGTGGACGGCGGGTGGATGACGACTTTGGTGATGTGGTTGCGGATGATATAATTGTCTATCCGTGCATCTCTAGTACATATACACGTATACAAACTGCGATTAATCATGATTATTTCCAAGTTAACTACGTATGCTTTTCAACATGATGCCGGACCATCAATCAGTTCGCACATGTTGTTGAAGGTGTCTAAGGCAATGGCTTCACAGCACGCCCATCGTCTTGTCATTAGGATGAACGCTAATGGATAGTCGCGAGAACGTTAGCGGCACCAATTGTCTTTATTACTCTATGAAACGGGTTTAAATAGCTCTGTGAGTGGTAAAAGCGGCCGACCTCTGATGTATTTCAGCGGGCGGTTTGCGGGCGGGTACGGTCCTGATAAAACGTTGGTTCGGGTGTACGGCGGGTGGATGACGACTTTGGTGATGCGGTTGCGGATGATATAATTGTCTATCCGCGCATCTCTAGTACATATACACGTATACAAACTGCGATTAATCATGATTATTTACAAGTTAACTATGTATGCCTTTCAACGTGATGCCGGACCATCAATCGGTTCGCACATGTTGTTGAAGGTGTCTAAGGCAATGGCTTCACAGCACGCCCATCGTCTTGTCATTAGGATGAACGCTAATGGATAGTCGCGAGAACGTTAGCGGCACCAATTGTCTTTATTACTCTGTGAAACAGGTTTAAATAGCTCTGTGAGTGGTAAAAGCGGCCGACCTCTGATGTATTTCAGCGGGCGGTTTGCGGGCGGGTACGGTCCTGATAAAACGTTGGTTCGGGTGGACGGCGGGTGGATGACGACTTTGGAGATGCGGTTGCGGATGATATAATTGTTTAGTACATATACACGTATACAAACTGCGATTAATCATGATTATTTCCAAGTTAACTATGTATGCTTTTCAACATGATGCCGGACCATCAATCGGTTCGCACATGTTGTTGAAGGTGTCTAAGGCAATGGCTTCACAGCACGCCCATCGTCTTGTCATTAGGATGAACGCTAATGGATAGTCGCGAGAACGTTAGCGGCACCAATTGTCTTTATTACTCTGTGAAACGGGTTTAAATAGCTCTGTGAGTGGTAAAAGCGGCCGACCTCTGATGTATTTCAGCGGGCGGTTGGCGGTCGGGTACGGTCCTGATAAAACGTTGGTTCGGGTGGACGGCGGGTGGATGACGACTTTGGTGATGCAGTTGCGGATGATATAATTGTCCAATACATATACACGTATACAGACTGCGATTAATCATGATTATTTACAAGTTAACTATGTATGCTTTTCAACATGATGCCGGACCATCAATCGTTTCGCACATGTTGTTGAAGGTGTCTAAGGCAATGGCTTCACAGCACGCCCATCGTCTTGTCATTAGGATGAACGCTAATGGATAGTCGCGAGAACGTTAGCGGCACCAATTGCCTTTATTACTCTGTGAAACGGGTTTAAATAGCTCTGTGAGTGGTAAAAGCGGCCGACCTCTGATGTATTTCAGCGGGCGGTTGGCGGTCGGGTACGGTCCTGATAAAACGTTGGTTCGGGTGGACGGCGGGTGGATGACGACTTTGGTGATGCAGTTGCGGATGATATAATTGTCTAATACATATACACGTATACAGACTGCGATTAATCATGATTATTTACAAGTTAACTATGTATGCCTTTTAACATGATGCCGGACCATCAATCGTTTCGCACATGTTGTTGAAGTTGTCTAAGGCAATGGCTTCACAGCACGCCCATCGTCTTGTCATTAGGATGAACGCTAATGGATAGTCGCGAGAACGTTAGCGGCACCAATTGCCTTTATTACTCTGTGAAACGGGTTTAAATAGCTCTGTGAGTGGTAAAAGCGGCCGACCTCTGGTGTATTTCAGCGGGCGGGTACGGTCCTGATAAAACGGCGTTGGCTGGATGACGACTTTGGTGATGCGGTTGCGGATGATATAATTGTCTATCCGCGCATCTCTAGTACATATACACGTACACAAACTGCGATTAATCATGATTATTTACAAGTTAACTATGTACCCAAAGTGATTAATCACGATTTAATATTTTAATCTATGACAGCCTTACATTTTCATAACACTTATTAGCAGCAAAACCCAGTAGCGTACAGTTCGTCAGCTCCATAGCAACATCTCTCAAGCACCTTTAATCAAAACATTATAATGACCCCCGAAGGGGAAGATTTATTGTTTTGTTCCTTGTGCAGCATTTCTTGGTTCTCTGTGCAGCTAATGAAACGGCCAGCGTGGTCACGTACTCTCTGTATTGTACTACACAGCTTTTTTTTACGAGGCGAGCGATTCAAACGGTCTTATTTAAAACAGGTCAGAATCTATCTTAACTTTATTTGGCCTCTTGAAATATATTCCCCCTGCAGCCTGCCCCAGGGCCATAAAACAGTCCGTCGGTGTTTGCAAAGGCAGCTGAGTCGCTCCTTGATAACTTTTTAATTGTGCCCGGCCATCGGGAGCTCGATAAACAATATTTGTCACTTCCCATTACCGACATTAAGTCAGTGCTCACAGCTGGGTGTGACAAGAGCGGTTATTAAAGCACACTGGAGATTACAAGCCCGGTGTAAGTTAAAACCATCTCGCGGTTTCTGGGTAGCCGTCATGCAATGTTACCCTGCTGAAGACCAGCAACCCGATTCTTTGCTTCTCGGTCCCCTCTTTCCGATTGGCTGCATTAATCCGGCAATATCCCAGCCTTTATTATGTTACCTCATCCTAGACGTGTAGATTGCATTGCTAATTAGTGTCAGGTTCACCCGCCCACGGAGAAATCAGCCGCTTCATTCATGTTAAAGGCCTACTGAAACCCACTACTACCGACCACGCAGTCTGATAGTTTATATATCAATGATGAAATATTAACATTGCAACACATGCCAATACGGCCTTTTTAGTTTACTAAACTGCAATTTTAAATTTCCCGCGAAGTGTCGTGTTGAAAACGTCCGCGGAATGATGACGCTTGCGTTTGACGTCACCGGTTCTCCCGTCCAAAGGCAAAACCTAGTAACTCACTTCTAGCTGATTTTGAGAAAACAAAGGGAAACCATTCTATCTTGATGCCGTCTTACAAAGATCTACAAAGTCATCAAACGTGTAGATCAGGGGTGGGCATTACGTCGATCGCGATCGACTGGTCGATCTCGGAGGGTGTGTCAGTCGATCTCAAGCCAGGCATTAAAAAATAGACATAAAAATGAGCAATCATCAATCATACCAAGACTTCACTTTCGTCAGTTGTTTGACATTCTCGGCACCCGAGGATCTTGTGAGATGACGCTGGCTGCTGCGAGCTCAAATTTAAGAAAAAAATCACTAACAGGGCGGACACAGAGAAACACATTTTATTTCTAGAGATTCCGTACCTACTGTCAAAACTCTAAAGACCGACTGCACAGTTCCTGTCTTCACCATAAAAGACCTGTTTCATCCTGCCTGTGCTAACAAAATAAGAGTCTCAGAAAGCTAGCGTGCACAAGCTAGCAAGCTACGGAGTTTGATGCCAATGTATTTCTCCCCCGCCCTCAGCGACCGCTTTCTCACTTGCTTGCCCACCCGCACAGTCACTGACGTCACTCACCTGCTGCCAGACATTAAAGGGCCACACACATATGCTACTCTCATAACAAAGTGTTTAAAAACGAGTATGCAAGTTGGACAAATGAGATGCCAAATCCAACCACTTTCATGTGGTATTGGACAGAAAGGAGGACTTTTTTTTCCCTCCATTTGAAAATGCGGACGTTATCAGCACCACTGTCTAATTCCAATCAATGCAAGTCATCAGAATCAGGTAATACACCAACTTATATTCTTGTCTTCATGAAAGAAAGGAATCTATGTGTGTTAAACATGCTTGTATTATCATTAAACACCATTAACTTGTTTACAAAAATGTCTCTTTCATAAATAAATAAATATAAATTATAAATAGGAATGAGGTAGATCTCCTCGACTTGGTCAATTGAAAAGTAGCTCGCATGCAGAAAAAGTGTGAGCGCCCCTGGAGTAGATGTTTTCTTGAGCTTTCATTTTCTTGCCGATTGAGCCATGGATTGAATCTGCTCTCATGAACGTGTGCCCTTTCTCCAGATATTTTATCACAATCTCGGGTGGGCCCCGTTCTGCGTTTGCACATTGGGCAAGAGCCGTGTACAGCGTCCTGTTTTTACTTTGACCTCCACAGTTATCTGCCCAAAAGAGTATGCAAGGGGAAGAATCAAGAACAATACATTTAATGAAGGTGCTTGGGCCAATCTTCCAAATATCCCCTGGTGCTATAATATCACATAATCGGGTTGACCGTCGGCCCCCATTCCTGCAAATGTCTCATTAAAGACAATAAGGCGACTGACAAAGAAGCTCCGATTGGTCCCTTGAGATACTAGGTTTTTCTGTTGTATCTACACGGTTATGTGGGAGTTGCTAGGTCCTGCCATGCGCGTAACAGCTTACTTACGGAACAAATTACAATATCGCATACACTAATGTAAAGCGTATCACCTAGGAACTCCTAAATTATTATCAGCTCAGTTTTGACCAAAATTGAGTTACTGGGTTTTGCCTTTGAACGGTAGGGTTGTAGTGGACATTATTTTCCAGCCCGATCCAAGCTATAAGTAGTCTGCTTTAATCGCATGATTACACAGTATTCTGGACATCCATGTTGCTGAATCTTTTGCAATTTGTTCAATTAATAATGGAGAAGTCAAAGTAGAAAGATGGAGGTGGGAAGCTTTTAGCCTTTAGCCACACAAACACAGCCGGTGTTTCCTTGTTTAAAATTCCCAAAGCTTTACTATGGAACAGAGCGGTCAAGCGAGCATGAATCCCGACCACATGTCAACCGGCAGGTTTCGGTGAGAAAATTGTGGTAGTAAGTTGGCTTTTACCGTAGTTATGATGCGTCCTCCTGCAGCTGCTGGCGGACTATTACCTCCTCCCATGCAGACACTGGCGGTCAACACCCCTCCGACTTTCAGGTACTGTGTAATCTCACTAAAACAATAGGCAGATAAGGGTTTTCCAGAATTATCCTAGTAAATGTGTCTAATAACATCTGAATCGCTCCCATTGCAATCGCCTTTTTTTTTTTTTTTTTTTAGTCCTTCACTCTCACTTTCCTCATCCACAAATCTTTCACCCTCGCTCAAATTAATGGGGAAATCGTCGCTTTCTCGGTCCGAATCGCTCTCGGTGCTGGTGGCCATGATTGTAAACGATGTGAGGATGTGAGGAGCTCCACAACCCGTGACGTCACGCGCACGTCTGCTACTTCCGGTACAGGCAAAGCTTTTTTTATTAGCGACCAAAAGTTGCAAACTTTATCGTCGATGTTCTCTACTAAATACTTTCAGCAAAAATATGGCAATATCGCGAAATGATCAAGTATGACACATAGAATGGACCTGCTATCCCCGTTTAAATAAGAAAATCTCATTTCAGTAGGCCTTTAATGTGAGTGTCTGTGATGTTTATGCTAAACGTGAAGGGTTTTGATGTGTATAAGATCATATCCATGACAAATGATGGACTTAATAAACGGCGGTGTTTTGTCAGAAGAAGGCCACACAATAGCTTGGCCAATTCAGTAAAAAGTATCAAAGATGGACTCATCAAAAAGTGCTGAATTTTGTCATCAAAGAAAAAAAACCTCCATTACGATCTAATTAAATGAAGCAGCTGTTGTACCATTAAAACGTTTTCTCTCCTCCAGACTGAAAACGAGCCGGCCAGCAAGGCTTGTCATCTTTTTTTTTTCCCCCTTTCAGATCAAATTTACATGAGTAATCAAGGCATAATGCGTCACGGATTGATTTAAAGGCCTACTGAAATGAGATTTTCGTATTTAAACAGGGATAGCAGGTCCATTCTATGTGTCATACTTGATCATTTCGCGATATTGCCATATTTTTGCTGAAAGGATTTAGTAGAGAACATCGACGATAAAGTTCGCAACTTTTGGTCTCTAATAATAAAGCCTTGCCTGTACCGGAAGTAGCAGACGGTGTGCGCGTGATGTCACGGGTTGTAGGGCTCCTCACATCTGAACATTGTTTATAATCATAGCCACCAGCAGCTAGAGTGATTCGGATCGAGAAAGCGACAATTTCCCCATTGATTTGAGCGAGGATGAAAGATTCGTGGATGAGGAAAGTTAGTGGAATAATAGATAGATAGATAGATAGATAGATAGATAGATAGATAGTACTTTATTGATTCCTTCAGGAGAGTTCCTTAAGGAAAATTAAAATTCCAGCAGCAGTGTACAGAGTTGATATCAATTTAAATAAAAGTAAAAAGTAAATAATGGGGGTTTAAATGGAAACAAAATAGAGAAACATTACAATAAGAATAAAAAATAAAAAGCAACAATGGATATAAAAATATAACAGTAAAATAAGAATATAACAAGACAAAGTAGGCAGTAGTGACCGTGTTATTTAGTGAGGCACTAAAAAAAAAAAAAGAAAAAGAAAAAGCGATGGCTCCGGGCGGCGGCAGTGGTAGCGTTTCAGATGTAATTAGACACATTTACTAGGATAATTCTGGAAAATCCCTTATCTGCTAATTGTTTTAATTTCCATCCATCCATCCATTTCCATCCATTTTCTACCGCTTATTCCCTTTTGGGGTCGCGGGGGGTGCTGGCGCCTATCTCAGCTACAATCGAGCGGAAGGCGGGGTACACCCTGGACAAGTCGCCACCTCATCACAGGGCCAACACAGATAGACAGACAACATTCACACTCACATTCAAACACTAGGGACAATTTAGTGTTGCCAATCAACCTATCCCCAGGTGCATGTCTTTGGAAGTGGGAGGAAGCCGGAGTACCCGGAGGGAACCCACGCATTCACGGGGAAAACATGCAAACTCCACACAGAAAGTTCCCGAGCCTGGATTTGAACCCAGGACTGCAGGAACTTCGTTTTGTGAGGCAGACGCACTAACCCCTCTGCCACCGTGAAGCCCAATGTTTTAATTTATTTATTTTATTTATTTAATAGTGTTTTAGTGAGATTCTAAAGTCATACCTGAAAGTCGGATGGCTGTGGTGAACGCCAGTGTCTCAGAGAGAAGCCAATGGAGGATGCAAGATCACAGCTGCCTTTTTGACAGCTACAGGAGGAGGTCCCATAATCCACTGAAGTCTCCGGTAAGAGCTGACTTAATATCACAATTTCCCCATCCAAAAACTTGCTGGTTGACGTAGAGAAACATGTTCGCTTGACCGCTCTGTCTTAAAGCTGCAATCCACCGCTTTCCACCAACAGCATTCTTATTTGTAGTCTCCATTATTAATTGAAGAAATTGCAAAAGATTCAGCAACACAGATGTCCAAATTACTCTGTAATTATGCAATGAAAAAGAGACAAATTTTAGCCGTTTTCAACAAGAAACTCCGCGGGAAATTTTAAAATTGTAATTTAGTAAACTAAAAAGGCCGTATTGGCATGTGTTGCAATGTTAATATTTCATCATTGATATATAAACTATCAGACTGCGTGGTCGGTAGTAGTGGGTTTCAGTAGGCCTTTAACTGAGAATGGGGTTTTTGATTATTCTATTAAAAAACATTTGCAAGACTGTGTACATTTAAAAGTACTACAGGAGTTCTCTGTCAAAACCAGTGTGTTAATTGTATTACACTCAAAAGTTCGATACAACGCGGTCCTTGGGGTGCATAAAATATCGCTCGCGTTATTTCCAAGACTGTGTCATATAGAGCAGTGGTTCTCAACCTTTTTTCAGTGATGTACCCCCTGTGAACATTTTTTTCATTCAAGTACCCCCTAATCAGAGAAAAGCACTTTTGGTTGACAAAAAGAGATAAAGAAGTAAAATACAGCACTATGTCATCAGTTTCGGATTTATTAAATTGTATAACAGTGCAAAATATTGCTCATTTGTAGTGGTCTTTCCTGAACTATTTGGAAAAAAAGTTATAAAAAGACCTAAAATTTGTTGAAAAATAAACAAAGTATTCAATTATAAATAAAGATTTCTACACATCGAAGTAATCATCAACTTAAAGTCGTTGTGATCCGCTTCCCGGATCACATTTTGATTTTGGTCTTTTAGTCCTTGGATGGATGGATAGTCCTTTTATGATTTCTGTTTATTTTGGACTCTTCCGGTTCCTAGTTCGCACTTCCTTATTTATCTTGTTACCATAGTTTCTGATTTGTTCCACCTGCTCTTGTTTTTGACGCACACCTGTGGTTACTGATTGCTGCCCTTATTTAAGCCTGCCTTCTACCTTCGTTCCATCTTGATCCTTTGTTTGCGGTAAGCAATACTCACGAGACGTTCTTGTTTCTGTGCTAAGTATCCCCTTAGCTTCCCGTGCACTCGGCACGTTACCTCTGGACTCTTCGACGCTGTGCTAAGTTTTAGCTTATTTTCCCGTGCGTTCGGCACGCGTTTTCTTTTGTTTTCTACCGGTACTATCAATTTTGCATTAAAATCAAGCTCTTACCTGCTAGTCCTGACCGACTGGTCCTTTTGCATCCTGGGGTGGACAAAACGCGCATCATTATGCGTGACAAAAGTCCCCTCTTTGGGGATTGTAATAGAGGTCCATCTGGATTCATGAACTTAATTCTAAACATTTCTTCACAAAAAAAGAAATCTTTAACATCAATATTTATGGAACATGTCCACAAAAAAATCCATCTGTCAACACTGAATATTGCATTGTTTCATTTCTTTTCACAGTTTATGAACTTACA